>NC_037675.1:59634940-59761957 GCF_003255815.1 Theropithecus gelada | reverse complement strand
AAAAAAAAAAAAAAAAAAAAAAATCAAAAATTAAAAATAAAAAAAGACCCTGAAACAAAAACAAGTCCAGTAAATAGATACATATTTGCAATAAGGCATTTAATTAAATACTAAAAGAAAAAAGAAGGCTACTCAATTTGCTTGATATGTGGTCTCAAAGACAACAATGAAAGGAACCACTGACAAAACTGAAGAGTCCCTAAGAAAGCCTAAGCAAAATCGTTAGCAGTATGTTCCATCTCCAGCTGCTGGACTTCCCCCTTGACTTTTAAAAGCATTACAGAACTATTAAACTTACTCCTCTTTGATATTTCCCCATTTCTACTAAGAATAACATTTTTCTCTCAGTCTCAAAATGTTGAAGTCACCTTGACTTCTCTACTTGCTTACCTTCTCATATCCAATTGAGTCATAAAGTGTTGTCAATTATTTCATCACAATTGCATGAAGAGTGTCACAGAATTATAGAGCTGGGAGAAACTTACAGGTCAACCATCCTAATTTCCTAATTTTATAGATGAAAAAATTGCAGTCCACAGAGGTCACAGGATATCCTAATTTCCTAATTTTACAGATGAAGAAATGGCAGTCCACAGAGGTAACAGGATTTACTTGATCATTGTCATAGAACTATTTATTAAGTGGTAGAGTTAGGGCCCAATTCCCAGAGGTCTTACCATGACACCAGAGCTTTTTCTCTCAGTTTGGCACTTTTCTCTTCTCACTTTTCTCTCTCAACTGTAAAGTTTCATCATCCATTACTAACTATTCCATTCTTCCAGTTTCTACTTGCTTAGAAGCTTCCTACACATATGTCACCATTCAAAAATCTAAAATTATTCCTTAAAAACAACTGAATTGGCTAATTTCCTCTGTTTAGCTTTCCATACACAAGGCTGTCCTCACTAACTACACATACCATGTCACGCCCACAAGTGACTCCACGCTTGTCCTCACTCTGCTCTCTCACCCTATTACATCCTTCTCCTCCTTTAAGGTGCAATGCAAGTATTACCTTCTTCAAGAAGTCTGTTCTTCTAACACTTCCTCTTGATCCCTCCCTTCATTAACTCCTTTTGCATTTACTACCTATCAATGGAGGCTTGCTACTCAGCCACCCCAGGGTTTACATATCTGTACGGGACAATTTAATAATATATTGAATGTAATTAATCACTAATTCCTCCGGGGTTGGGAATGGTAGCGGGACTTCTTTCATAGCAAACAGCAACTAACAAAGGATTAGGTGTGTAGTAACTGCTCAATATATATATTTAACTGATTGAGGGGTAGAGTATGAAAATATAATTCAGGAATTCCTTATCTTTAAGGTTTCTGCCTAAAGTCTGAAAGTGACTTACCTTTGCCCAACAAGAGAAACAACATTATAAGGCTAGACATAAATTTCTTTATAGGCTTTTAAATTTTATTTTTTCAATTATTAAATTAATAAATGCTCAATGTGGCAAATATAAAGAGCTATGAAATATAAATGTCAAAAAAATGCACATAACCCTACCATTAAGAAGTAATTATTTCATTATAGTCTTCTTTTTTAGCCAGTTTTTCTTTATTCTTAAATCCACTGAATATCCCAGTGCTGTGCTGCAACTATTCTCACCAAGGCCACTAAGAACCCTGCTTGCTCAATTCAGTGTACATTTTTCGGTCCTTCCCTTTCATTACCTCGGAGCAGCACATCACACTTGGAACCTAATTCCCCTTGGCTTTGTTAACACCATACCCTTACATCTCTGGCCAAACTTTCTGAGCAGCATTTAGAAGCTAGCTTGCTTTCTCCACATACTCCTTCAATGTTTGGTATTCTCAGAGTCCATCCAGCCCTAGCCATCTTTCTTTTCACTATCTAACCTCATTGAATCACTTCAACTATTCCCAGAGCTTAGACTTAAGACTGCCACTTACATAATGATGACTTCTGCATCTTAATTTCCAGCTTAGATCCCTTTTGTGAACTTGGCCTTTTTAATTTTTTCGAGACAGGATCTCACTGTCACCCACGATGTAGTATAGTAGCACAACCACAGCTCACTGCAGCCTCGACCTCCTAGGCTCAACTGATCCTCCTGCCTCAGCCTCCCAAGTAGTGAGGAGTACAAGCACATGCCACCCTGTGTGGCTAATTTATTGTTTTTAGAGATGGGGTCTTGCTATGTTGCCCAGGGTGATCTCAAACTCCTAGGCTCAAGCCATTCTCCCACCTTGACCTCCCAAAGTGCTGGGATTATAGGCATGAGCCACCGCTTGGCAACTTGACCTTTATATTCCATTTTTTCCTGAACATTTCTTACCCACATTTCTCATAGGAACCTCAAACCCTTGACCATGCCCAGAATAAGCTATTCGCCACAAGAATTTCCTTTCTCAATGAATATACTACTGACCATGTATCCGTGAAAGCCAAAAATCTGGGATTCAACCTTAGTGCCTTCCTTACCTTCGTATCTAATTAACAATTCCTGTCAATTCAATCTTCTAATCATCTTCCAAATTTGTCTTTTCCTCTCCAACTGAGCATGATTCCCACTATCATACCACCACTTCCCAGTGTATTCAGGACCAATCTAATTCACTCCTCCCTGAAAACTCCAGAGCCAATTCATTTGCTGGACTATAGTCTAGCCCTCTTCCAATCCATTTTTTCATATGGCTACCGGAGTATTTTAAGAAATATATCTAATTCTTTAAAACTTTTAAATGATTTGCCATTTATCTTACATTAATGACCAAATTCCTTTACAGGAGTTCATAACCTAGTCCCTTGCTTATCTCTCCAGTCACACATAAGGGAGTTCTCCCCTTGTTCTAGACACACTGGCCAGATTCTTCATTCCTCTAAGGCTTTAGAGTACATTATAATATCAATTAAGGCAAGTTCTCCATCATTCCATTTTTGTTTTTGCTTTTCCAAATTCATCTTAGCTATTCCAAACTGAATGTATTCTATATGGATGTATTCTTAATTTTGTGTGTATGTATACACACACATATAGCATAAATATATACATACAGTATACACACAGGCACACACATTTTTTTCTCAACAGTATGTTCTTCCAGGTAAGTTTTAGAATTACGTTTCCAATTTACGTCTACCACTTATTCTCAAAATAACAAAAAATTTTAAGACTGACCACAGCAAAACATATGCTAATTTTGTTATAACTTATATTTTTACAGTGCTTAGTCTTCCCATCCAAGACCATGTTGAGTCTCTTAATTTACCTTAGCCTTTGGTTATTTCCCTTGAAAAAATTTCATACTTCTTCAGATAGATTCTATAGACTTCTGGTTATGAGTATTTCCAACTTTTTTTGGGGGGGCATGGGGACATTGCTATGGTAATTGTTATTCCATTTTATGACTGAATAATATGCTGATTATCTGGTCACCTTCCTGAACTTTCATTAGTGTAAAAATTTCTGAGTTAGTGGTCTCTTGGATATTCTGAATACACAATATTTTCTATAAATTATAACTTTGTCTCCTCTTTTTCAATATCCATACCTGATTTCATTTTCTTATCTAACTGCTCCAACTAAGGCTTCCAAATTAAGTTTAAAAAATAATGGACATCTTGTCCTGTTCCCAATTTTACTGTTAAACAGGGTATTGACTATAGGTTTACAATAAACATCGTCCTTCACGTTAAGAATGTATCATTCTGGCTGGGCATGACGGGTCAAGCCTGTAATCCCAGCACTTTAGAAGGCCAAGGTGGGCAGATCACCTGAAGTCAGGAGTTTGAGACCAGCCTAGCCAATGTGGTGAAACCCCGTCTCTACTAAAAACACAAAAAATCAGCTGTGCGTGGTGACACATGCCTGTAATACCAGTTACTAAGGAGGCTGAGGCAGGAGAATCACTTGAACTCAGGAGGCGGAGGTTGCAGTGAGCCAAGATCACACCATTGCACTCCAGCCTGGGTGACAAGAGTGAAACTCCATCTCAAAAAAAAAAAGAATGTATCATTCTATTCTTAAAGAAGTTTGTGGGTATTATGTGTGTGTGTGTGGTGACTGAGTATAAAATGGGTATGGAAGGGAGGCATATGGAGAGATTTGTGAAAGGATACAAAATTACAGCTACATAGGAGGAATAAGTCAGGAATATGCTACAGCTAGATAGGAGGAATGACTATAGTAAGATGAGTATAGTTAAGGATAATGTGTTACATGGTTTCAAATAGCTAAAAGGAGGATATTGAGGGTTCCTAACACAAAGAAATGATAAATGTTTCAGATGATGGATATGCTAATTATGATGATCTGATCACTACACATTATAAGTACAGCACTATGTACCCTACAAATATGTACAATTATTTGTCAATTTAAAAAATAAAAAAATTAAGAAGATATGGGCATAAAATGTCACTAAATGTGACTGTAGTGCCTGTCACATATACTTTCTTATTTGATCAAATGATATAAATATAGTAATAGATCATGAATTATTATAGTGGTGCAATAGTTAAGAGCACTATCTCTGGAGACAGACTGCATGGGTGACTTAAACCCTTCTATTCCTTATTTGTAAGCTTGAAACGTTATTAGACATGCCAGGTTTTCGTAAAGATTAAGTAGTATGTAAGAAGTGCAGCCAGGTATGTTGGCTCATGCCTGTAATTCAAACACTTTCAAAGGCTGAGGCAGGACTTCTTATGCCCAGGAGTTTGACACCAGCCTGGGTAATATAGTGAGACCCTATATCTACAAAAAGTAAAAACGCAAATGCCTGTAGTCCTAGCTACTCTGGGGTGGGGTTAGGGGGACCTCAGGTGGGAGGATTACTTGAGTCTGGGAGGTCAAGGCTGAAGTGAACTGTGAACCTGCCCCTGAACTCCAGGCTGGGTGACAGAGCGAGATCCTGTCTCAACAAAATAAAAAACAAAAAGTAAAACAAAAATAAACTAAAAAAGTGCAGAGAACAGTGCCTGGTGCATAAGCATTACAACAGAATTTGCTATTACCATTTTTAAAACATTGCTGCATTCCTGGGCTAAACTCTACTTAATCATTGTGTATTATCTTTTAACATACGATAAGATATAATTTACTCATAACTTATTTATAGTAATGATATATCAATACAATTGTATCTTTTTCTTTAACTATTAGAATAGTATTAGGTTTAGTTATTGTATTTCAAGAACTACGTTTGTTTAAATTACAATAGTATGACGAAAATATCTCTGATGGAACTAATGTTAGGTATGGATACTTGGGCTAAGTTAGCATCATAAAATGACATGAGTGGCATTCTTTGCTTTTCATTGCTCTGGAGCAGAATATATAGCATGATCATAATCTGTTTCTTAAAATTTTTCAAGAACTCAAAGAAAATCATGACTGCTTTGGAGATTGCTCTTTGAAGGTTTTTTTTTTTTTCAATTTATTTCCCAGTAACTGGTCTACTAAAATCTTCTTAGTTATATGGTTATTTTTGGTGAGTTATTTCTTTCATCTAGATTTCTTAATTTGTAGCATTCAAGTACACAGTATTCTTAATACACAGTATTCTTAATACCTTCTATCATTATGCCCTCTTTTTATTTACAACATACATTTTCTCACTAATTTTCTGACTTGTCTAGGATTTGCTTACTACACTGACATACTTCTAGAACTAGTTGAAAACATTCTACTGTGTTTTATGTTTTCTTTTATCTGATATACTTGATTTCTTCTGCTTTCCCTGCTTTTTTTTCCTATCATTCAGCATCTGTCTGACTGTCTGTCACTCTATTTTTCTGTTGAGACGGGGTCTCATTCTGTCACCCAGGCTGGAGTATAATGGAATGAACATGGCTCACGGCAGCCTCAAACTCCCAGGCCCGAGTGATCCTTCCACCTCAGCCTCCCAAGTACCTGGGACTACAGGCACATGCTACCATACCCAGCTAACGAAAAAAATTTTGCTATATGGCCCAGACTGGTCTCAAACTGCTGCGCTCAAGTAATCCTCCTGTCTTGGACTCCCAAAGTGCTAAGACTACAGGAATGAGACACCATGCCCAGCTTCCTTTAGCTTTTATGAGAAATTATTTTCCTGCTAAATTTCTAAAATTGACTGTTTAGACTCTGTCCTCAAATTTCCATATGCTGTAATCTGATACAAAAAGGTGGTGTATTAACAGATCAATCCTAATTTCACAATAAGAGATATAATCAGACATCTATGTATCCTGATGTATTACACAGGAAGTATATAACATCACCTATCAAGCATTCTTGCCACTTGACAGAAATTCAAGGTTGAGAGAAACATATTAAAGACAAAAAAAGGATACATTCAGCAAAATCCAGAAGGTAGAAAATTTCTTAAGACAAATAAATTATAAGGAAAACAAAATGAGGGTAAATCTGTAAATTAAAACAAACTGAAGGCTCAGCATGGTAGCTCACACCTGTAATCCCAGCACTTTGGGAGGCCGAGGTGGGCGGGATCACCTGAGGTCAGGAGTTTGAGACCAGCCTAATCAACATGGTGAAACCTCATCTCTATTAAAACTACAAAAAAATAGCTAGGCATGGTAGTGCATGCCTGTAATCCCAGCTACTCAGGAGGCTGAGGCAGGAGAATTGTTTGAACCCAGGAGGTGGAAGTTGCAGTGAGCCAAGATTGCATCACTGCACTCCAGCCTAGGCAACAGAGTGAGACTTTGTCTTAAAAAAACAAAAACAAACAAACAAAAAAACTTAAGAGACATATCATTCAAATGTAAAGTGTGGCTCTTCCTTAGATTCTAATGCAAAATTAAATTAACCACAGGGTGCCGTGGCTCACGCCTGTAATCCCAGCACTTTGGGTGGCCAAGGCTGTGGATCACTTGAGCCCAGCAGTTCCAGACCAGCCTGGGCAACACCGTGAGGCCAGTCTCTACAAAACATAAAAAAAAAAATTAGCCAGGCATGGTGGTGCATACCTGTAGTCCCAGCTACTCAGGAGGCCGAGGGAGGAAGACTGCCTGAGCCTGAAGTTTGAGGTTGCAGTGAACTACAATCACTGCACTCCACTGTGGGTGATAAGAGTTTGAAACCTTGTCTCAAAAAACAAAAACAAAAACCAATCCCAAAACAAAACAAAAAGTAACCATAAAAAAATTATGAGACAGTGACAGAAACTTGAATACTGACTCAATATTTTATAATATTAAGAAATTATTAATTATTATGTTTCAGTATGATAGTAGCATTATGGCAATACCTTTTCAAAAAATTATCTTTCAGGTACGTATATTAAAATATGTAAAGATAAAATGAAATGACTTCTGGGATTTGTTTTATAATAATTCATGGGTATGCGGGGTGGTTATGAATGAAACAAAATGCTAATAATTGAAGCTAAGCTATGAGAACATGGGAGTTCAAAAAATTATCCTCTCTACTTGTGTAAACATTGAAACTTTATAAAGTAAAAAAGTTTTTTACGTTTATGGCTGTTACATAAATCAATACAGAGTAATTATAATTAGAGAAAGGGAGAAAAAGTAACTTAAGACAGCTAAAGCTTATCATAGTAGAATAAGTGCAGTCTACGTTTATTCGTTGTTGTTGTTTTTTGTATTTTTTCACAACCCAGTATAGACAGATTTTTTTTTTTTTAAGAGAAGGGGGTCTCACCATGTTGCCCCAGCTGTATATAAACTCCTGAGCTCAAGCGACCCTCCTGCCTCCGTCTCTCAAGTAGAGAGGATTGCAGGTATGTGCCACTGTGCTTGACTTAAATTTAATAAATCAAAAATAGTACTGTAAGCATATTACTTTGATTTATGAAATCACCTCTCAGAGGAAAGAGGTAAAAGAATTAAAAGCGGCTGCCACTGGGGAATAGGCCTAGTGGTTAAGGAAATAGTGGGGTAGAAGATGGTGGTTTTTCATTATAAGCTTTTCATAGTATTTGATTTTTTAAAACTCTTTACATTTATTATTTATTAAGTTTTTGTTTTGTTTTGTTTTTGAGACAGAGTCCCACTCTGTCCCCCAAGCTGGAGTACAGTGGCACAATCTCTGCTCACTGCAACCTCTGCCTCCCAGGTTCAAGTGACTCTCCTGCCTCAGCCTCCCGAGTAGTTGGGACTACAGGTACATGCCACCAAGCCCAGCTAGTTTTTTGTATTTTTAGTAGAGACGGGGTTTCGCTGTGTTGGCCAGGCTGATCTCGATCTCCTGAACCGGTGATCTGCCCGCCTCAGCCTCCCAAAGTGCTGTGATTACAGGCGTGAGTCACCGCACCTGGCTACATTAAAGATTTTTAAAACTAACTAAAAAATTAACTTTGCCCAAAAAATTGGTCCTATTTAGTCTATTTAGCAGATACGCCTTGAATTTTACTTCAACTAGAATTAATATTGCTAATTCTTATTTCTTTTTATTTGTTTTCTCCTCAAAATACTTTTGTTGTATTTTTATTTTCAGCCTGCTTCATTTTAAAGGTATATCTCTTGGGACATAATTAGACATGAGAGTCATTTCTATAGTTTGATTCAGTTATTATTCTCTACATTGCAATTACTTTCCCATAGAGCCTCCTTAGTTGTTTTGTCTTTTAAAAAATTCTGTTCAGGGCCGGGCATGGTGGCTCACGCCTGTAATCCCAACACTTTGGGAGGCTGAGGCAGGCAGATCATGAGGTCAGGAGATCGAGACCATCCTGGCTAACACAGTGAAACCCCATCTCTACTAAAAATGCAAAAAATTAGCCAGGCATGGTGGCGGGCACCTGTAGTCCCAGCTACTCAGGAGGCTGAGGCAGGAGAACGGCGTGAACCTGGGAGGGGGGGTGTTGCAGTGAGCCCAGACTACGCCACTGCACTCCAGCCTGGGTGACAGTGCAAGACTCTATCTCAAAAAAAAAAAAAAAAAAAAAATTACGTTCATTCATCATTAGTTAGGGAGAGATCTAGCAACAGATAAAAGAGGCAGTGTTTGCAATTTTCTCTCACTGTCCACTTGTTTATTAACAACTTCTCCCTCTCAGATTTGAAAGTTCTGAGAAATTTTAGTTCTGAGAGTTCTGACTGGAAGGGAAGTTTATAAAGTCCCTATTGTGGTTGCAAGCAGCTACTTCGTCCACTAAGGGTCTGCTGGATAGAAGTGGTGATTGCTTTCTATCCAACTGAGTCAGATGTAATCTGCAATTTTTAGTTCAAGTAGAGAAGATGACAGATAAGACCATGCCATCACTAGGGCTTTTTCTTATATATTTAGAAACCTTCTGATATAATTTACCATCCAAATGCCTCTCCTAACTGCTATATTATGTATTGAGAATTTTAGTGTGAACAAATATAAGTAGTAAAAACCTGATAGGACCAAAGAACCAGCTGTGAAACTCTGGCTGGCTCAGATTATACCTTTGCAATTTAGTGGTAGTATTATTTTTTTTGTTATTCTGGTGCTTCCCAGAACATAATATGTATACCATGGAAAACTGTTGGTGGAAAAAGAATAAATGTTGTATTTTAATAGTTGTATAGTTATTTAATTAATTTATTTGAGACAGGTCTAGCTCTGTTGCCCAGGCTGGAGTGCAGTGGTGCGAGTGGCACCATCTCAGCTCACTGCACCGTGCTCTGCCTCCCAGGCTCAAGAAATCCTCCTACCTCCTGCCTCCCAAGTTATTGGGATTACAGGTGCATGTCACCACGCCTGGCTAATTTTTGTATATTTTTTGGGTACAGATGGGGTTTTGCCATGTTGTCCAGGCTGGTCTCAAACTCCTCGGCTCAAGTGATCCACCCACTTCAGCCTCCCAAAATGCTGGGATTATAGGTGTGAGCCACCACACCTGGCCTGTATATTTATTTTTAAACGTATTCTAAACAATACAGATTTTCCATTTGCAGAACTAATATATAATTTCCTTTTGAAGAAAATGAGAATTCAAAAGTAAGTAAAATTTTTTTCTGTTTCCTAAGGGGCCTTCTGCAGTGCTCTGGTTCAGGAGTAGAATACATGTAGCCTAGGAATATGATAAAGATAATATTAATTGCCTCCAGACTAGTGAATTTGTTCTTCCTTCATGTTTCTCATGTGCTGTTGTGAAGGTTAGTTTTAGATTTCATTGGTGTTTAAGATAAAGTTGGGAGGGGGCATTTAGGCGGAGTAACCATGGTCTCTCTTCACTGCATCCAGGTGCTAAACTCATCTCTTTCTGAGATTTTGACCAGGAAAAGTCTAAATGTCTTCCGATAATAAATAATAAGTATTATGTATAAGGAACTATTGAGCACTGCTATAAGCAGTATAGTAAAGTGGTTAAGAGAGATGGCTCTAAAGGCAGACTTGCACATTCAAATCCCAGTCCAGTAACAACCTGGACCTTGGGAAAATCAATCTCTCAATCTCCCAATGCCTTAGTTTCCTTATCTATAAAATGGGGATTCTGGCCGGGCGTGGTGGCTCACTCCTGTAACCCCAGCACTTTGTGGGGCTGAGACAGGTGAATCACCTGAGGCCAGGAGTTCAAGACCAGCCTGGCCAACATGGTGAAACCCCATCTCTAGAAATATACAAAAATTAGCTCAGCATAATGGCAGGTGCCTGTAATCCCAGCTACTCGGGAGACTGAGGCAGGAGAATCCCCTGAAGCTGGGAGGCGGAGGTTGCAGTGAGCCGAGATCATGCCACTGCACTCCAGCCTGGGCGATGTGAGACTCCATCTCTAAATAAATAAATAAATAAAAGAAAATGGGGATTCTATAAAATTGGGATAGTAATGAAATCTATTTTATAGGTGTGTTAAATGAGTTAATACCATAGCACTTCCATAATAACAACTGCTAACTGCTACTGAGTATTTTAAATGTGTCTAGCACCATGAGAAACGCTTTATACATATCATCACACAATATATATTTCACATAGTGAAAAGACAGTTTTTCATATGTCCAAAGTACAAATGAAGCTGATTTTAAACATAAGAAATGGTCCAATTATTTTCTGTAAATGAAACTTACTTTTGCTTTAAAACTGTTCTGAGAGCATCTTTCTGTCCCACTGTATACTGAGAAATGAAGATGTCATTTGCTGCAAAATCAAGACACAAAAATATATATTAAATTCCTGAATATTTGTTAAATTTTAATAAGCTACTAAAAAAATCTTTTTTAACTAAAAGAATGTTTAGGAACTCAGCCATAGCACTCCACAATTGAAAAGGACAAGGAACAAATTAAGTGATTAAGTAATAATATAATCCTCGTAATTCCAAACCCACAGCCAACATCATACTGAATGGGCAAAAGTTGAACACATTCCCCCTAAGAACTAGAACAAGACAAGGATGCCCACTCTCACCACTCTTTTCAGCATAGTAGTGGAAGTCTCAGCCAGAGCAATCAGACAGAGAAAGAAATAAAAGGCATCCAAAAAGTAAAAGAGGAAGTCCAATTATCTCTGTTCACTGATGACATGGTCCTATACCGAGAAAACCCTAAAGATTCCTCCAAAATGCCCCTAGATCTGATAAATGACTTACGTAAAGTTTCAGGATACAAAATCAATGTACAAAAATCAGTAGCGTTTCTATACACTAATAATGTTCAAGCTGAGAATCAAATCAAGAACTCAATGCCATTTACAATAGTGGCACACAAAACATAAAATTCCTAGGAATACATTTAATCAAGAAGGTGAAAGATCTCTACAAGGGGAACTACAAAACACTGATGAAAAAAAATCACAGATGACACAAACAAGTGGAAAACATTCCATGCTCATGAATTGGAAAAATCAATATCATTAAAGTGACCATACTGCCCAAAGACATCTACAGATTCAATGTAATTCCTATCGAATTACCAACATCATTTTTCAAAGAATTAGAAAAAACTATTTTAAAATTCATATGGGGTCAGACACGGTGGCCCTGTATTTCCAGCACTTTAGGAGGCTGAGATAGGCAAATCACTTGACGTCAGGAGTTTCAGACCAGCCTGGTCAACATGGTGAAACCCTGTCTCTACAAAAAAAAAAAAAAAAAAAAAAAAAAAATTAGCTGGGTGTGGTGGCGTGCACCTGTAATCCCAGCTACTCAGGAGGCTAAGGCAGAAGAATTGCTTGAATCTGGGAGCCGGAGGTTGCAGTGAGCCGAGATCACGCCACTGCACTCCAGCCTGGACAACAGAGGGAGACTCTGTCTCAAAAAAAAAAAAATTATAAACATACGTAATACTAAACCTATGCAATAGATTGGTAATAACAAGATAACCTTCACCATTGCAAACCTTATTCTGGATTTTACAGATTCTAGGAATAGCTTAATTTGGGAAGAAAAACTAATTTAAAATGAAAATAATAAAAACTGTAAGACTATGTAATAAATGCTTAAAAATAAATTCTACCCTTAAGAAGAAAATTCTGACACATGCTAAAACATGGATGAACCTTGAAAACATTATGCTAAGTGAAATAAGCCAGTCACAAAAGGTCAAATACTATATGATTCTACTTATATAAGGTACCTAGGGTAGTCAAATTCATAGAGACAAAAAGTAGGATGCCCAGGGCTGAGGGGACAAAAAATGAGCAGTTAGTGTTTAATGGGTAGAGTCGGGAGAGATGACAAAGCTCTGGATATGAAAGGTGATGATGACTGTACAACAATGTGAATGTACTTACCGTCACAGAACTGTACATTTTAAAATAGCTAAAGTGGTAAACTTTATGTTAAGTATATTTTATAACAATAAAAAAATCAATATTATTCTTTTACCTTTTTGGTTGTTGTTCTCTTCTATTTTATCCAAAGGCAACACTTGCACTGCAACGTCTTTAGAAAAATCCTTTGGGATATGAAAGGAAGAAATAGGATAAATAAACTTCGGATTTATTATTTATCAAGAACCATTTACTAGCTATGCGACTACTGTGTTCTGGGAGGGCAGGACTGTGTATTTCATATACTTCATTTCCATCACCACGCAATGCTGATATACCTTAAAGCTACTCAAAGATTTGTTGAATGGGTGAGTAACACACTATCAGACAAGCAAATGAATGAGTAAATGAAGCAGCAAGCGAATGTAGCACTGAGATTCAGACTCAAACCAGTATACCAATTCTAGCAGAGCAAGTCATTTAACATCTCAGTTGCTTCAGTGAAACGTAAAAATCTGACTCACTGTGAGTCAAATGGAGTAGATAAGGATGGCACAATATCATGAAGATCACAGATTTATCCTCAATTATACAATAACAGTGTATCCATACATTTGAAAAGTTTAGATATCATTAAATAAGGCCTGCTTAAAAGAAAAAAAAAAAGACAAAACAACACCAACAAAAAACCACTCCAAAATCTAGGCATTTACATAGGGACCAAGTACAGCACAAAATTATACAAAATGTATAAACTGTGAGCTTTTGACAAAATTGTCATATAGTTTTAATTGAATTATTAGTTTACCTGCTTCAATTTTCAAAATAGTATATTGTGAAACTCTCATTATACAGACTTATTAAACTGACAATACATAGGTCAACACTATGATTAGCTATCAAAGTCTAATTAGATCTCATAACCAAAACATTATATTTATCAAATACATTTGGCATTATAAAGATGATAATTTCATGTTATTCTTAAAGAACCTCTCTTCTAAAAAAAACCAAAACACCTCACATGTGTTAGAATGACATGCAAGCACACCTCATGTTAAAGAAAATTGTACTGTTAGTTGTTCCTTTTCTTTTACCTAAAAATATGTTAAGTCTCTGGGCTTAACACCTTTTCCCTGAATAGTAAGAGAGCTTCTTTTCAGTTATCAAATCTCTTTCAGCGGCCATTATTTTAATAATGGGTATTTTTGATACTAGGGAAGGCCTTTTGTTTAATGTCTCAAACACCATTCAAAGTCACAATTGTAGTATATAAAACATTGGTTTGGTAAGTGATATTTAAATAAAAACAAGGCATGTTGCTAATCAAACATAATTTAAGAATACATTATTTGACAACACTGAAAATTTTAATGTGAGCATAATTAAGAATCCTTTTGCTTACACTTTCTGACACCATGGGATTTTCTTTTAGAGGCTGGTGACAATTTCTAGCAGAAGTTAAGTCTGATGAACCTAACAAAACAAAGGAATAGATTTTAGTGATTTTAAAATCAGATCCTTAGCTTTAGAAACTGTATAGGCATGATTCAAGACCTATAAACTCCATATAATGCAGACGTTGGAAGGCCAATTTGCGTGCAAAGAAAGTTAAGAAAATGTATTTAAACATATCTGAATGAAGGCTTTTACAGTTGATATTTGGGAAAATAAGGTTCGGCACTGACAATAAAGTGAGATAAGCATGAAATATTTTAAAATATAACCATACACTATTGGATGTGGACAATCTATGGGTAGAAATACGTATACGATGTAAAGGTCTAATTTAACAGCAGGACTATTTGAGTGTCACCGCTGTATCCCCTAAAAAGCAGCATTATAAAAGCATTTTGCTGTTTTTGCTCACATATTCATTAACTTGATCCTCACAATTAGCAGCGAAGTGGGTAAAGCATATGTTATCCTTATTTTCACTGAGGTTTAGACAGATTAAGTGAATTGGAATATAGAAGCCATCAACTGGCAGAAGTCCTGTTTTTCCCACTATTAACAGAAAGTAGTGCATTAGGTAAAAAGTACTACTTTGGGGGAAAACTATAAAAAACACTAGCGGGGAAAATAAAGCACATTATACAAGTTAAGTGTATCCACCATAGATATAAACAAAAACAATATGCAAAAGTCAATGCCAAAAAAAAAAAAAAAAAAAAAAAAGCACAACAGGAGACGTTAAAGTTTCATTCATTAGATCTATTCAAACATTTTATAGGCTTCCTGGCCATTTTCCCGGGAAACAGGGTCAGTTTTCAAACATCTGTACAAACTAGACTTATATCTTACGTCTGGGAATTTAAACAAATAAGGACTAAAGATTTACTAAACTAAAACTGGTTGAAAAATTACATGGAATCACATACCACATGATGTTCCATTCAAGCTAGTCCCCGTTCCAACAGGAAGACGTTTATTTGCAGACAATGCCGGAGGAACACAGGGCAACTCATCTTTCAGCAAAACCAAATGATCTCCATGATTTTGAGAAACTACCTCACGAAGTCTCTTCGCTGGCATCTTAATCCTTTTTTTCTTCTCCAAGCTGACCTCAGAGCCTTTCATATTGTTGTTCACAAAACAAGTCCCACACTTATGGACGGAAAAACTTTCTCTGTGTCCTTAAGACTTCAGAACAACATTTTCACCTCTTTGCAATGAACTGTTCTCAAAATGTCGAAATAGAACATCCACAAAGCTGAAAATTTAAATTTTGGTATTGAATCCAGGATTAGAGATGACTATAAAGTCCTATTTACCCATTAATCCCACTTAGTCTATTAATACACCACGCCAAAATGTGAAAGTGGGGATGCCAAGAGAATGGCCACAGGAGCAACAATAACCATTAACAGTGCACTCCCCAATCCCAGAGCTGGTAGGGCAAAACCAAACAGATGTAGAGGAGGGCTTAAAATTTGTTAAGAGGCAGTCAAGTAGATAAAACCGAAATGCTATTTTTAAAATAATGACCCACATAAGAAGCGTAATAGCTTTCTTCAGCCACAGAGTCTTACACACCCCTCCAGATGCAATCGTCGGAAACATAAATTCATCCCTACGTGTCTCCAGGACGCCAGAGACCCGTGCAGTCACGGATATAATCCGACAACAACTTCAGTTGCCCGCAGGTCAACACCCACTTCCCTTCAAACCCGCCCTTGAGACACAACACGCATGCGCGCCAACAAACTCACCCAAAACATCCAACCAGAACGCTAAGCGCTCGCTGGTGCTCTTCCATCCCTCTCCGGGCGGAAACAAACTCCGGACATAACGGAGGCTTATTTATTTATTTATTCATTCATTCATTCATTCATTTATTTATTTAAAGGTAGCACATTGCCGCACAAGACCGCGCTACAGTCTCAACTGAAACTTGAAGAGCTCCCGACTTGTAATACTACTTGTGTTTATCGGGGGCTGTTTACACTGCTTCGCTTCCGAAGACCGTTAGGGACGTGGGATTAGGTAAATTAGGCTTCCAAAGAGTTTCGACAGATTCGGGTCGTTATTGGAGAGGAAGTCGGGAATAGAAAGCATTGTCTAAGCAGACGATCACAGAGATCAATCCTTAGCAGATTTTAGAATTCGCTGATGGTACGTGCATTTTCTTCTAGATTTCCTCTCGTTATAACGAATCGGCGTCTTAGGGTTTAAGTGTCACTTGACATCACTGCTCCCACGTGTTCTTTCCCATCTGGCGGCCGCGGCTCTTGTCCTGACCCTGACCCGCCCTCCCGAGGCTCAGCCGTCCCCCAACGCCCCCCAGCCTTGCACTGATGTCGGATGCGAGAGCCTGTGCTTAAGTATGGTGCCTGTTCTCTGCCGTGAGAATCCGGGGTTCCCGGGCGGGGGGTGGCAGGCTACGCTCCAGAAAATTGTCGGGGTCTCCCGAGGAGGCCGGCGCATGTACTTGGGGCAGTGGGGGGTGCGAAGCGGGACAGCGCTTCGCCAGGTCCGGTGCAGACCTTCCTGGGGATGGTGTCACCTGGGCGAGGGTAGGAACTTTAGGCCCTGAGACACCCCCAACCTGGATCTGGGGAGTCGGGGGTCTTGTTTTGGGACACTGAATTAGACTATAAGATATTTACGCTGTGACCTTGAGCTGCCCGGTGGATGATCCTCCTTTAAATGAAAATCGTCTCTAGACATACCAGGTCTAACAGCCCTTACCTGATCTGTTCATTTCCCAGCATGCGCTACTTAGAGTTTTCCCTTTATGCCTTACTAGAGGCTTTAGAATAATCAAAGCAAAAAATGTAATCCGATCTAAAAGCTAAATGACGAATTTTATTTCTGTTACATCTCGGCGATCTAGTTTCATAGAAGTCTAGACTTAAAATGGAATTTCAAGTCCGAGCGCGGTAGCTCACGCCTGTAATCCCAGTACTTTGGGAGGCCAAGGCGGGCGGATCACCTGAGGTCAGGGGTTCGAGACCAGCCTGGCCAGCATGGTGAAACTCCGTTTCTAATGAAAATACAAAAAATTAACTGGGCATGGTGGCGCGCGCCTGTAGTCCCAGCTACTCAGGAGGCTGAGGCAGGAGAATTGCTTGAACCCGGCAGGTGGAGGTTGCAGTGAGCCGAGATCACGCCATTGCGCTCCAGCCTGAGTGAGAGAGCAAGACTGTCTCAAAAAAAAAATAAAAACAAAAACAAAAACTGTAAGGGCTCAGCGTTAAAGAACCTTTTAATTATTTGTACCTTGCTGAGTTTCTCTAATTAATGAGGGTTTTTTTTTTGGAGACAAAGTCTTGCTCTGTCGCACAGGCTGGATTGCAGTGGCGCGATCTTGGCTCACTGCAACCTCCGCCTCTCAGGTTCAAGAGATTCTTCTGCCTCAGACCTCCTGAGTAGCTGGGATTACAGGCGCCCGCCACCATGCCCAGCTAATTTTTTTTGTATTTTTATTAGAGACGGGGTTTCACCATGGTGGCCAGGCTGGTCTCGAACTCTTGACTTTGTGATCCACCAGCCTCGGCCTCCCAAAGTGCTGGTAATTACAGACGTGAGCCACCGCGCCCAGCCATTACTTTTTATTTTAGTTACATTTTCCCTTCTTAATTGGGCTCATAGCTGGTACCTGTTTGTTCACAATTTATTGCATATTATGAGTGTACTGAAAGAACTACAATGTCACAGCTGCCAGAGACCTTGGAGATAGTTTAACTCTTACTTTCTAGGTGATACTTATTTGAAAGAAACAGTGACCTAAGATCTGAGTGTAGGCACTCTGAATTATTAAAATGACAACTTAATTTGGATCTTACAGCTCTTTGTCATGACTCTTTAGTTCCTCTTCCCCCAACCCCCGCGCCCCCACCCCCACCCCCCGCCCAGAGACTGGGTCTTGCTCTGTCATGATCATAGCTCACTGCAGCCTTGAACTCCTGAGCTCAGGCAATCCTCCTGTCTCAGCCTCCTGAGTACCTAGGACTACAAGCACTTGCTACCACACTGGCTAATTTTTTACTTTTTGGTAGAGACTAGGTCTTGCCTTATTGCCCAGGCTTATTTTATTTTTTCTTTCCTTTGTGTGTTTGGTTTTTTTTTTTGTTTTTTTTGAGATGGATCTTTGTTGCAAAGGCTGGAGGGCGGTGGCACAATCTCAGCTCACTGCAACCTCTGCCTCCCGGGTTCAAGCGATTCTTCTGCCTCAGCCTCCCAAATAGCTGGGATTACAGGCACCCGCCACTCCGCCCAGCTAATTTTTGTGTTTTTATTAAGATGGGGTTTCACCATGTTGGCCAGGCTCATCTGGAACTCCTGACCGCATGTGATCTGCCCACCTCGGCCTCCCAAAGTGCTGGGATTACATGCATGAACCATCGTGCCTGGCTTTATTTTCTTACCCTAAATCAGCCCTCTCAACCCCTTTTCTTTATGACTGATACTTTTCAAAAGACCAGTCAGGTTGTCTTACAAATTGTTCCATGTTGTAGATTTTCCTAATTATTCCCTCATGATTAGAGCGTATCAAACTTTTGGCCAGAATACCACATAGGTGATGCTATCTTACTGCATCTCACCAGGAAACACCTAATGTTGGCACCCATGTTTGTGATGCTAGGTTTTATGACTTAGCTTATACTTTTTTTCTTTGAGACAGGGTCTCTTGATCTGTCACCCAGGCAAGAGAGCAGTGGCTTGATCATGGCTCACTGCAGCCTCGAGCTCCTGGGCTCAAGTGATCCTCCTGCCTCAGCCTCCTGAGTAGCTGGGACTACAGGCACACACCACCATGCTGGCTCATTTTTGTATTTTTGGTAGAGATGGGGTTTTGCCATGTTGCCCAGGCTGGTGTAGAACTTATGGGCTCAAGCTGTCCACCCAACTCAGCCTCCCAAAATGCTGGGATTGAGCCACTGCACCTGGTCAGTCACTTAGCTTATAACATATATTTGGCTATTTGGAAAATATTTTTAGATAGATGATATATGCCATAATAGCTTATAAGACATTTCATAGGTCTTAAATAGGTCATTTTATAGGTGCAATGGGGAAAATACTGGATTTTGAAGTCCAAACACCTTAGTTAGGCTGCAGCTGCCCAGTTACTATCTGTATAAGTGACCTCATGTAAGTTTCTTAAGATTTCTGAACCATCCCTCCCAGAATTAGTAGGAAAATCATAAGGGAAGTGTAATGTATACTTATACCTGGACAAATAAGGATAGCATGACATTAAGTATTTTTTTTTAATAGTAACACATATGCCAAAGAATTGTAACCTCAGACTAGAGGAAACTAATTTCACTTACTAAAAAGGAAGAAACTTAAAAAAAAAAAGATTAGCCAATAGAAGTTTACATTTCATTGAAAAGACTATTAGAACTTGAAGGAACCGGGCACGGTGGCTCACGCCTGTAATCCCAGCTCTCAGGGAGGCAGAGGCGGGAGGATAGCTTGAGCCCAGGAGTTCGAGACCTGCCTGGGTAATATAGCGAAACCCCGTTCTCTACAAAAAGGAAAAAAAAAAAAAAAAAAGGACAAAAAAAAAAAGAACTTGAAGGGGACTTAGTAATCATATTACCTCATTTTTCAGGTAAGAATCAGGCCTTACTGGAGACATTCAAGCAAAGGTTGGACAACTACTTTTCCAGAACAGAAACGAAACTCATGCATCAGAAAAGGTTTGAGCTTGATGACTGAAAAGATCTCCCATTATTCTTAAGTTCTCTGGTTCTATGATATATTTTGTTTGTCACAAGAATAACAGAATCTGTAGTCATTCCCGAGATCTAAGCCAGTGATTCTTGAATTCGCTTCTTTCTTCTCTCCTCCAGGTTTCAGGGATATAATCAGAAGGTAACCCTTGATGGGTCTTTGCTGCTATAACAGCAAACATTTGCTGTAATATCTGGAAACTAGGATCAAATAAAAGGACAACCACATTACTGCTATCTGTTCTTACCATTAGGTGGTTTATGTGGCTGATGGAATTTGTCAGTCTAAGCTTACTATTAAATAACTGCAAAGTGAATAGTGAAAGATTTAGAAGACCTCAAATTAGCAAGTAACTCTGAAAATCATTTATTTACTCAGTCATCTCCAGTATTTTCTCTGAACCAGTTGCCTACAATTATGTATACCATAATCTTTTTTTTTTTTTTTTTTTTTTTTTGAGACAGAGTCTCGCTCTGTCACCCAGGCTAGAGTGCAATGGCACAATCTCGGCTCACTGCAGCCTCTGCCTCCCAGGTTCAAGCAATTCTGCCTCAGCCTCCCGAGTAGCTGGGACTACAGGCGCCCACCACTATGCCCAGCTAACTT
Source organism: Theropithecus gelada (assembly GCF_003255815.1). Lineage (NCBI taxonomy): Eukaryota > Metazoa > Chordata > Mammalia > Primates > Cercopithecidae > Theropithecus > Theropithecus gelada. The sequence continues at coordinate 59,741,540 of NC_037675.1, read as the reverse complement.
TTGTATTTTTAGTAGAGATGGGGTTTCACCATGTTGACCAGGCTGGTCTCGAACTCCTGACCTCGAATGATCCACCCGCCTCAGCCTCCCAATGTGCTGGGATTACAGGTGTGAGCCACTGTGCCTGGCCTATACCGTAATCTTGATAGATACTGGTGACTACAGAGGATAGCTTTAGCGATTTAAGCAGACATAAGAAAACTGCTGATTATTAGCTCTTGAGTTCAACTGTAGGTCTGGAAAAAACAAAAACAACAACAACAACAAAAATGAAATTGGTCTGGGCGCGGTGGCTCATGCCTGTAATCCCAGCACTTTGGGAGGCTGAGGTGGGCGGATGACCTAAGGTCGAGAGTTCAAGACCAACCTGGCCAACATAGTGAAACCCTGTCTCTACTAAACAAAAATTAGCCAGGTGTGGTAGTGCATGCCTGTAATCCCAGCTACTCAGGAGGCAGAAGATGTAGTGAGCTGAGATTGCGCCACTGCACTCCAGCCTGGGTCACAGAGTGAGACTCTTGTCTCAAAAATAAATAAATAAATAAATCTCAAAAATAAATAAATAAAATACACAATTGAGTGATTCTAAAGAAAATAAATCATAATGTTAACATAGTGGTCTGTGAACGGTAGAACTATTTATCTTTTGTTTTTCAAATTCTCAATAAATATATTACTTTTATAGTATGATAAACTTTATTTCACTGAAAAGAGGAAACATACACTGTTTAAGTAATATATATTAATACATTATCTAATGAATAAAGAAGATCCATACCAAAAGCACTTGGGCATTCCTCATACATGTCTTTTCAGATTTTTTAGTAACAACCATCATCTGTCACCATGAGGTGTATAATAAGGACAAGATGTGTGTAGAGGCAACACAGGGTTCCAGTCTGAAACTTTAGAGAACATTTAAAGATTTCACACTTTCGGCCAGGCATGGTGGCTCATGCCTGTAATCCCAGCACTTTGGGAAGCTAAGGCAGGAGGATCACCTGAGGTCGGGAGTTCGAGACCAGCCTGATCAACATGGAGAAACCCCCGTCTCTACCAAAAATACAAAATTAGCCAGGTGTGGTGGCGCATGCTTGTGATCCCAACTGCTTGGGAGGCTGAGGCAGGAGAATCGCTTGAACCTGGGAGGTGGAGGTTGCAGTGAGCTGAGATTGTGCCATTGCACTCCAGCCTGGGCAACAAGAGTGAAAACTCCATCTCAAAAAAAAAAAAAAAAAAAAATGTCATACTTTGTCTCTCTGACCTCTGGTTGATAACCCAAAGAAATACAAGGATGGAATTTTTTAAAAAAAGAACAACAAATTTTGGCATTCCAGGAAGGAAATCAAATCTCTGTTCTTTTTTGATGTGAACTATAGAAGGGAAAGGGAAGGGAAGGGAAGGGAAAGGGAAGGGAAAGGAAAAGGGAAGGAAAGGGAAAGGGAAGGGAAGGGAAAGGGAAAGGGAAGGAAAAGAAGAAGGGTCTTAAATCAGTAATCCAAGCTCCTCCTACCTCAAGCACCTAAAAAAGAAGAGCAAAATGAACCCAATGAAGGAAATAAAGAGCAAAAATCAATTTAAATGAAAAGAGAAAAAAAGAGCTGGTTCTTTGAAAAGATTAATAAAACTGACAAACTTACTAGCAAGAGAGAAGTTACAAATTACACTATCAGGAATGAAATGGTGTACATTATTACAGGTTTTACAGATATCAAAAGGATACAGGAATATTACAAACAACCCCTCCTGGGTTCAAGCAATTCTGCTTTTGCCTCCTGAGTAGCTGGGATTACAGGCACACGCCACCACACCCAGCTAATTTTTTTGAATTTTTAGTAGAGACGGGGTTTCACCGTGTTGGCCAGGCTGGTCTTGAACTCCTGACCTCAGATTATCCACCCACCTCAGCCTCCCAAAGTGCTGGGATTACAGGCGTGAGCCACAGCACCCGGCAGGATTGAAGAATTCTATTTTCTGGCTTCCAATTCTCTGATTCCTCTGTCCCCTCCATTCTCCTATTGATTTTATTCATTTAGTTTATTTTGGTTATTGTATTTTTCACTTCTTAAACTTTCCATTTGGGTCTTGATATTTCTATTTCTTTGCTGAGACCTTCTATTTTTTCATTTGTTTCAAGCGTGTTCATAATTGCTCACTGAAGTATTGACAAGGTCCTGTTTAAAAATCTTTGTCAGATAATCCTAACACATGTTCCTCAATGTTGAGCATCTGCGGATTGTCTTTTTTTAATTCAGTTTGAGATCTTCCTAGTTCTTGGTATGATGAGTGATTTTTTAATATATTGCAGCCTGCACATCTTGCATATCATGTTATGAGGCTCTAGATTTTATTTAATCCTTTTATCTGGCTCCTTTTGACAATGCTCCATGAGGGGAAGTGGTGGGAGGTACCACTTCATTACTGCCAGATGGAAGCAGAAATTCATGTTCCTCACTCTGACACTTGAGGGGAGGGGCAGGGAGTTTCTTGTTACTGCTGGGTAGAGTGGGCATTCTGGCTCCTCACCAGGCTTCCATTTTCATTACTCTCCCCATGTGGCCTCCACTGACATTAGTAGGGCATGTGGCCTCATTGTCATGAGGCAGTAATGCAAGTCCTGAATGTCAAGTAGGCTTCCTTTGATACCACTCCAGAGTAGATGGAGATGGGCACCTCATTACTGCCAACTGGGGCAGAAACCAGGCTCCCTGTGTGGTTTCCACTGACACTCACTGGGGAGTGGGGAGGCTTTTCAGTGCGTATGAAGGAAATCACATTTTTTTAAATGTCAGTAGTTATCGTGATTTTTTTTTTTTTTTTTGAGACAGAGTCTCACTATGTGGCGCAGGCTGGAGTGCAGTGCTGCAATCTCGGCTCACTGCAACCTCCACCCAAGGGCTCAAGCAGTTCTCCTGCCTCAGCCCTCCTGAGTAGCTGGGATTACAGGCATGAGCCACCACGCCCGGCTAATTTTTGTGTTTTTAGTAGAGACGGGGTTTCACTATGCTGTCTAGGCTTGTCTCCAACTCTTGACCTCAGGTGATCCACCTGCCCCAGCCTCCCAAAGTGCTGGGATTACAAGCATGAGCCTAGTTACTGTGATTTTATAGGATAAGGAAAAAAGAGGAGGGAAGAATAAATGCAAAAAGGAGGCTAGTATAGGGATGATTGAGACTGGTGGAATGGAATTACTGTTGATTGTATGTGTTAATCAAAAGCTGAATGTTAATTTTTTTCATGATGGTGGCATACACTTTGTCCTAAACTTGAATTTACTACTAGTTTCAACAAAGCTTCATAAAAATTAGTTTCAACAAAGCTTCATAAAAATTTTATGTGTTTCACAGACTTTAATAATTGATAAGCTAATAAAGATTTGCACATCCAGTTTATCATTTTTGTCTTGGTTATCAGAAAACTCTGAACTAAATAAAATGTGTAGCATTTATGTTAGTCTACAGTGTACATGATTCATGTTTTCCTTTTACATGCTGTTTTCTATTTTAAACAGCTTTATTTTATACAAATCTTTTTTTTTTTTTTTTTTTTTTTTTTATTTAAGACGGAGTCTGGCTCTGTTGCCCAGGCTGGAGTGCAGTGGTGCGGTCTCAGCTCACTGCAAGCTCTGCCTCCCAGGTTCATGCCATTCTCCTGCCTCAGCCTCCCGAGTAGCTGGGACTACAGGCGCCCGCCACCACTCCCAGCTAATTTTTTGTATTTTTAGTAAAGATGGGGTTTCACTGTGTTAACCAGGATGGTCTCAATCTCCTGACCTCTTGATCTGCCTGCCTCAGCCTCCCAAAGTGCTGGGATTATAGGCGTGAGCCACCACGTCCAGCCTGTACAAATCTTTTATATGAAACGCTCAACCTTTTTAGAACTAGCCAGGATATAGTAAATAAATAATGTGATACACATTCTTACATCTAGATTAACTGAACCTAAGTCCTACATTTAGGATATGTGAAAATCTCAGTAATTCAGAAAGGCTTTTTTACTTACTTGTCTTCTCTTCCCTGTTGCCGCTAGGTTAGATTATAATTAGAAGTTTCTGATTAGTCTCTGTGATTGCCCTTTCTGAACTATAGAATGTGTAGTAGAATGTATAGTTCCTATAACTTTCTTTTAAAACTCTGAATATCTTTCATGAGGGTTGTCTATTTCTAAGCAAATGGTGTTTGTTAACTGGTGTTTGTTAACTATTAATAGAACGTTTGTATTTATATTGTAAAAGGATCATTAGTAGTAAGGGTCAGAGTTAAATTAGCAACTAATTTTAAGTGTATTTGGAGTGGCTCAGATATGTGAATCCACTTTTTCAACTATAGATTTTATTAAACCTAAATATAGGCCAAGTATTTGTGATGAAAATTTAGCATTCAAATTGAGATGTGGTATAAGTGTAAAATGCTCACCAAAATCAAAGACTTACTACAAGAAACGGAATGTAAAATGTCTTATTAATACTTTTTATGTTGATTGCATGTTGAAATGTGAAAATTTTTGATATTTTTGATATATTCGATTAAGTATAATAGTAAAAAATTTAAAATAAGCAAATTGGTGACTACTGGAATAGTTAAGTAATTTTATGAAAACAGCAAAAATCTCGATTTGCTTTATTTTTCTTTATTATTATTATTATTATTATTATTATTACTATTTGAGATGGAGTCCTACTTTGTCACCCAGGCTCTATTGCAGTGGCGTGATCTCGTTATTATTATTATTATTATTACTATTTGAGATGGAGTCCTACTTTGTCACCCAGGCTCTATTGCAGTGGCATGATCTCAGCTCACTGTAACCTCAACATTCTGAGTTCAAGTGATTCTCCTGCCTCAGCTTCCCGAGTAGCTGGGACCACAGGCATATGCCATCACGTCTGGCCAATTTTTGTATTTTTAGTAGAGATAGGGTTTCACTGTGTTGGCCAGGCTGGTTTTGAACTCCTGATCTCAAGTGATCCACTCGCCTCGGCCTCCCAAAGTGCTGGGATTACAGGCGTGAGCCACCACTCCCAGCTTTTTTTATTGTTTTTTTTTAAGCCCAAACCTCACCATCTTGGTTTCCTTTATAATCCTCCTAGGAATGGGGCTTTAAACAAGTAGCTTAGCAAGGTAGCAGAGCAATCTATCTTAAAATTGGAGATTTCGAGAGACAGGGCCTTTGAGTCCCAAACTAGCATTAGAAAATATAATTCTCTGGCCGGGCGCAGTGGCTCACGCCTGTAACCAGCACTTTGGGAAGCCGAGGCGGGCGGATCACGAGGTTAAGAGATCGAGACCATCCTGGCCAACATGGGTGAAACCCCATCTCTACTAAAAATACAAAAATTAGCTGGGTGTGGTGGTGTGCACCTGTAGTCCCAGCTACTTGGGAGGCTGAGGCAGGAGAATTGCTTGAACCCGGAGGTGGAGGTTGCAGTGAGCCAAGATCATGCCACTGTGCTCCAGCCTGGTGACAGAGTGAGACTCTGTCTCAAAAAAAAAAAAAAATCTAATTCTCAACTGTAAGGTTCTATGGTCATTAATGATCTGAGAAATTGGGGGTGCCATACAGTTACATACACAGATTTATAAAATATGAGCAGTGATTCCCTAACTTCAGTTAGACTAAAAACATCTGTTTATAGATTGACAAACTTTTTTTTGAATTTTTAAATTAGGTGACTAATAAAGGTACCAGAAGAATATGGCTGCACAAATACCAGAATCTGATCAGATAAAACAGGTAAGGTATTCTTAATAAGGGGAAAATATTTTGCAAAAAAATGTAAGATGCTATTAATGCCACTGTGTCAGGTTGGGTGCAGTGGCTCACATCTGTAATCCCAGCATGTTGGGAGGCCCCAATGGGTGGATCACTTGAAGTCAGGCAAGACCAGCCTGGCCAACGTGGTGAAACTCCCATCTCCTAAAAATACAAAAATTAGCTGGGCGTGCTGGCGCACACCTCTAGTCGCAGCATACTTGGGAGGCTGAGGCACAGGAATTGCTTGACCCAGGAGACAGATGCTGCAGTGAGCCGAGATTGCGCCATTGCACTCCAGCCTGGGCAACAGAGCAAGACTCCATCTCAAAAAAACAAAAACAAAAACATGTCAGTCAGTGGTTTCACAAAACAATTGTTTCTATTTCATTTCCAGAATGGATATTAAATGTTATAAAGTGTGTGTATTTTTCTTTTTCTTTTCTTTTTTTTTTTTTTTTTTTAAGACAGTCTTGCTCTGTTGGCCAGGCTGGAGTGCAGTGGCACAATCTTGGCTCATGGCAACCTCCATCTCCTGAGCCCAAGCAATTCTCCTGCCTTAGCCTCCCGAGTAGCTGGGATTACAGGCATATGCCACCACGCCCAGCTAATTTTTGTATTTTTATTAGAGACGGGGTTTCACCATGTTGGCCAGGCTGGTCTCAAACTCCTGACCTCAGGTAATCCGCCCACCTCAGCCTCCCAGTGCTGGGATTATAGGCATGAGCCACCGCGCCCAGGCAAGCATATGTATTTTTCATTTGACTGATAATCAAGAAAAAATTAAATATTCAACTAGAAAATAAAACTGTTCTGTAGATCATATTGTACCCATTTAAGTGGCATAACTATGATTTCAAGTGTTATAGTATATTTTGTCTAAATATAAAATACTAGTAATTGAAGTTTCAAAGCCTCTTTGTTTTAAAAACCAAATAATAAAGAACATTCTGGTTTGTTTGTAGTTTAAGGAATTTCTGGGGACCTACAATAAACTTACAGAGACCTGCTTTTTGGACTGTGTTAAAGACTTCACAACAAGAGAAGTAAAACCTGAAGAGGTATGAAAAGTGTTACTCACTGAAATTCTCCAGGCCTGTCATAAACACTATAAGTAGCATTTCACTTGTTCCTACTTATTACAGGAATTTAGACTACCTTTTATGTTCCATTGCTTAGAAGAACTGAAGCAGCCACTGAACCACGGCATTGAGTTTAACAGTGCCAAATTTAATATGATAGTTACATTGTACCAAGTCAGACCATTTTAGAGAAGATGGCTGCAGCTGCTGAGTTACTGTTTCACAACAAAGATTCTTACTAATTAGCTTTCAGTCAAGATGGCCTACCTAGAGAAACTTGGCACAGCCTTTCTGTATGGCCCTGGGAATTCTGGTTGGCTTTGGAAAAAGCAAAGCTTGACTTTGATGGCTCATATTGAAAGCCTAATCCTATTAGAAGTCTTAACTTTTTTTTTCTAAGACAGGGTCTTGCTCTGTCACCCAGGCTGGAGTGCAGTGGCATAATCATAGCTCCCTGTAACTTTGAACTCCCAGCACTTTGGGAGGCCAAGGCAGGTGGATCACTTGAACCCAGGAGTTCGAAACCAGCCTCAGCAACATGGTGAAACGCTGTCTTTACAAAAAATACAAAAAAAAAAAAAAATTAGCTGGACATGTTGGCACATGCTTGTGGTCCCAGCTACTCAGGAGCTGAGGTGAGAGGGTCACCTGAGCCTGGGAGGCAGAGGCTGCAGTGAGCTGTGATTGCACCACTGCACTCTAGCCTGGGTGACGGAGCAAGACCCTGTCAACAAAAACAAAAACAAAAAAACCAGTCCTCGTCTCTACTAAAAAATGAAATGAAATACTAGCCAGGCATGGTGGTGTGTGCCTGTGGTCTCAGCTACTCCAGGGACTAAGGTAGGAGGATAACTTAAGTCCAGGAGGTTGAGGCCGCAGTAAGCCACTGCACTCCACCCTGGGCAACAGAGAGAGAACTTGTCTCAAAAAAATAAATAGGCCAGGCACAGTGGCTCATGCCTGTAATCCCAGCACTTTGGGAGGCCGAGGTGGGCGGATCACGAGGTCAGGAGATCAAGACCATTCTGGCTAACACAGTGAAACCCCGTCTCTACTAAAAATACAAAAAATTAGCCAGGCATGGTGGCAGGCACCTGTAGTCCCAGCTACTCGGGAGGCTGAGGCAGGAGAATGGCCTGAACCCAGGAGGCAGAGCTTGCAGTGAGCCGAGATCACGCCGCTGCACTCCAGCCTGGGTGACAGAGCGAGACTCCATCTCAAAAAATGAATAAATTAATTAAATAAATAAAAAGTAGAAGGGTGAGAATTAAGAATGTTGTTTCTCATTAAAAAGGAACAAACTTACTACTGGGTCTACATTTTAACAATCGAAACAAGAGGATAGGAATGTGGGCTTTCACTTAATACACTTGCAGAAAATCTAGTCCAGAAGCTTCTTGAAAGCAGAGATTTACCATTGCTCTTAGTGACTACAAACTGGCAGGCATTCGGTATATATTAATGCTTGTCAGTGGATGAAAGTATCAATTAAAAGCTATGGTCAGTTGCTGCCAATTAATACTATTTAATTCTCAGATATAGAAAAGCAAACTACACACTGTTCTTTTAGAATACATGCATTTTTAAAAATTCATATTTTTGTGTTGCCTCTTGGATCTTCCCTTTTCATTCCTAGACCACCTGTTCAGAACATTGCTTACAGAAATATTTAAAAATGACACAAAGAATATCCATGAGATTTCAGGAATATCATATTCAGCAGAATGAAGCCCTGGCAGCCAAAGCAGGACTCCTGGGCCAACCACGATAGAGAAGTCCTGATGGATGAACTTTTGATGAAAGATTGCCAACAGCTGCTTTATTGGAAATGAGGACTCATCTGATAGAATCCCCTGAAAGCAGTAGCCACAGTGTTAAACCATCTGTCATGACTTTGGCAAATGGAAACCACTGGAGAAACAAAATTGCTATTTACCAGGAATAATCAAACTAGAAGGTCTTATTGTTCAATGAAATAATAAGATGCAACATTTGTTGAGGCCTTATGATTCAGCAACTTGGTCACTTGATTAGAAAAATAAACCATTGTTTCTTCAATTGTGACTGTTAATTTTAAAGCAACTTATGTGTTCAATCATGTATGAGATAGACAAATTTTTATTACTAAAAGTAAAATAAATGGAAATATCACTGAGCAGTTGTTTATACTGTATGGTACCATAGTATTCTCACTGGACTGTGGATACGTTGAAATGTTTTTCAATCAGGATCATCCTCCAAGCATTCCTGTTCATTCATGTCTGCCTCAAATTGCTGGTGAATACATAAAACAGTTACTTGCTAATCATTTCAATGCACGGTCCTTTTCTTGCCTCCCTTGTGTCAGGGTGGGCATTATTCCTTTTTTTTTTTTTTTTTTTGAGATGGAGTTTTGCTTTCGTCACCCAGGATGGAGTGCAATGGTGCGATCTTGGCTTACTGCAACCTCCACCTCCCAGGTTCAAGCAATTCTCCTGCCTCAGCCTCCCAAGTAACTGGGATTACAGGTGTGTGCCACCATGCCTGGCTAATTTTTGTATTTTTAGTAGAGATGGGGTTTCACCATGTTGGTCAGGCTGGTGTCAAACTCCTGACTTCCAGTGATCCGCCCACCTCAGCCTCCCAAAGTGCTAGGATTACAGGCATGAGCCACTGTGCCCGGCCACATATTCTTATCTTACCTACATTTTCATATATCTTCAGGAAACCATCCCATCTGCCCTAGTTTGGGAATGTTTAAGAGTTGAATGTTACACTGTAATGGAGTTCATGTTTGTGTTTTTTTCAAAAGCTGACAGTTAAATATGATAGATTCCAAGGCTTGCCAATGATAAAAAGTGAACCAAAGTAATGTCTTATGGCTAATGAATCCTGAAATGAATCCAGGCATTTGCAGGAAATTCTAGTTGATGCATATGTATACCAAGTAGTTTAGTAAAATGCAAGTGGACTAAAACTTACTAATCAACTGGCTTATGAATGGATTTCATTCGATACCATTTTAAACCTATATTTAAGAGAATGCTAATTAGCCTGTATGTTTAAATTTACCAAAGCGATTTTTATGTTTTGTATGTTAATGGAAGTAGAAGTATTGTTCTGCTTTAAAACTGAAGTGTTGAAATACAGATAATACTCAAGAAAATATACAATTTATTATAATCAAAGGAACCTGAAAGAATAGGCTTGCTTCATGTTAAAGCAGCCAAAAAGTCAGAGATTTCACTTATTTAAGATTCTGGGCAATTCACACACATACTTTGATATTTTTGTGTAGTCAAGTATAACATAGCTATTTACTGTGTACATTTCACAAAGATAATTAAATATGTGCTCACCTGGCAAATAAGGGGAATTTTGTGCAACAGCATCTCAAATACCTTGGGAGGGAGTGTGTGTTTGAAAACCTTCAGAAGTTCCTGTGGTTGCCCACACACTAAAAGGGCATTGCTGAGGTGTTGAACCCCCATTCTATGCTCTCCTGAAACAGAATGACAAGTTTTGAGCAAAATTTTAAAGTTCTTTAGACATTCTACAAATCCAAGAAAGCAACAAGCATTAAAAATTAAAAGCATATCAAACTAAAGACTACTTAGACAAGTCTTGTGAAGAGTACAGTACAAATATGAGGGAAGACGTTGAGTTTCTTAGTGGTGAAGCTGCAATATTAATAATTTTGAGCCAAATTACAGCAAGTATACTCTTACTGTTTAGATGTGCACTTTTGCATTGGAAATGCTTGTGTTCTATAATTTGGGTATGGAGGGAAGAGGATACTGAGGTTTTTTGTAAGCAGTTGTCTGCTTTTATTAATATCTGAAGGTTATCTTTACATGTGTGATTGATAAAATAGGATAGATTAAACATGTTCCAGCTAAATAGAACTTAAAAAAAAAAGATTTCACTATCAAAGAGTTGAAACAAGATTTAGCGTAACATGAATTACATACCCCAAGGAAAAAAATAAGAGATTTATGAACTCTGATTTTTAAGCACAGTTTTAAAATGAGTTTTAGGATAACTGGCTTTGAAGTAACAAAGAATGAAAATATGTGAAGAGTGAAAATCATAGCATTTCTGTTTAAGTTAGAACATGGAATGACTTTAGTCTCCCTTGTTTTACTTTAAGGAAACTGAGGCAAAGATCAGTGAAATGATGTATAGTTTCAATGCTGATTAATGTCAGCATTAGGAATATAATCTAATTTTTTGACCCTTGAGACTAGAGTACTGCCTCTCTTCAGGTATTCGGTAATCACAGGAGTTGAAATCTTGACATACTTAATATAACTAGGTAGAAAATAAAATATGGCCCTACAAGTAAGTATAATAATAGATTTTTATTAGCTGAAACTAGTTTTCCATTTATCGGTTGAAATACATGGTCATATGAAGAGAAGAGTGCATGACAGAAAAAAATGCTTTCCAAAGATTCATATTAAGCTTAAACTAAAAAACAACAGGGATATGTCCTGACTTAAATACATTAATTTTATATTTTCAACATAAGATATAATAGTGCCTGTTCTCAAGATTGGTGGTGCTAACAATACAAAACAATCAATTTGGTCAAATAATTTAACCAACCAATAAATTAAATCATACCAGCTCCTCAGAAATTTCAATCAAAATTATTGGCCCTATGGTCTCATACAGACATAGCCACCATTGAGATGGCTACAGAACTATATTTTACCTGACAGCAAAATGAAAATTGTGGGTGATGGCAAATGAGAGTGGAGAAAGTTAAGAAGAATGCAGAAAACTGGGTGAAAAATTGCCACACTGGATAGAATACTGTACTGGTTGGTTCTCAATGTTTTAGAAACCTAGGGAGATTTTTAAAAAAATATTGACATCTGGGTTCCAGCCCCATAGATTCTGATTTAATTGGTTTGGGGTTTGATGAAGAATTAAAGAATAAGCAGCCAAGACCGAGAACTGCAGTGTATGTAAAATATGGAAGTATAAAACTTCTGTAAAGAGCTATTAGGGGGCTGGGCGCGACGGCTCACGCCTGTAATCCCAACACTTTGGGAGGCTGAGGAGGGCGGATCACTTGACGCCAGTTCGAGACCGGCCTGGCCAACATGGCAAAACCCAGTCTCTACTAAAAATGGAAAAATTAGCCAGGCATGGTGGCACACACTTATATAATCCCAGCTACTTGGGAGGCTGAGACATGAGAATTGCTTGAACCCAGAAGGCTGAGCCAAGATCACACCACTGCACTCCAGCTTGGGTGACAGAGTGAGACACTGTCCCCCCAAAATAAAAAAGCTATTAAATAGCAGTTAAAAATTTAAAAACCCAAGTTTGCAACATGTGTTCAGATCACTTCTAAATCTAATTGAACATTACATCATAGCTCTTAAGCATAAAGTGAATAGGAATAAAATGTGATAAAATATGTTATCTTTTTTCTTTTGACTTGTAATTCAGAACTTTCTTTCCCACAATTTGAGGGCCCTTGTTTACAAAAAAGAATATAAAATTATGAGTACAAAATTACTAGGGGTGGCTGGGCACGGTGGCTCATGCTTGTAATCCCAGCACTTTGGGAGGCCAAGGCAGTTAGATCACTTGAGGTCAGGAGTTTGAGACCAGCCTGACCCACATGGTGAAACCCTGTGTCTACTAAGAATACAAAATTAGCTGGGTGTGGTGGTGCATTCCTGTAATCCCAGCTACTTGGGAGGCTGAGGCAGGAGCATCGCTTGAACCTGAAAGGCAGAGGTTGCAATGGGCTGAGATTGCGCCATTGCACTCCAGCTTGGGCAACAAGAGTGAAACTCCATCTCAAAAGAAAAAAAAAAAATTGCTAGGGGGCCCTAGAGGCCTATGCATATAAAGGTCTTTAGACATAAGCTTCACTGGTTTATGTAAAGTCACTTCTGTTTATATCATTTAAGTTAGTTCTAACTGTACATTTTGTCATCAATATTTAGCAGGTATTTTTAGTCCATTTCAAAAATTACTCCATCTAAAAGCAAAAATCATTAATATTTAGCAGGTATTTTTAATCTATTTTAAAAATTACTCCATCTGAAAGCAAAGATCAATACTAAATAAAATACTAAAATACAAATTATAGTGATTAATGTGCAATGATTTTGAATGCCTGCAACTTTTTCATTTCTCAAAACCTTTATAATGGTTTTAAGACACTGAATAAAAATCTTGGCTATTGCTGTGAGTTGCCTAGGATTTTGACTTCCTCTTTGTTTTTATAAATCCTGGAGGAGGCTGCTTACAGATTGAAAAACAAAACCTTTTGGACAAAAAAAAAAACAGAGGCAAAAACAGGTACAGGCACTGTGATATGCAAGGGAGTTTGCAACACTTAAAAAATATATATACATTGTACTGATGGGTTTGTAATGCTGATTTATCCAGCAACATCAGTCACTTCTTAAATTAAGAAGCCTCAAGCCAAATTTTCCTTTCCAGGGTTTAACACCAGAATAAGGACATTATGATTATAGTATTTATACAATAATAATATTATCTACCATCATTTTGCCTAACAATATTATGAAGTTTTCTCAAATCCATCTGGAATTAGGTAGGAATAAATTATAACTCAAAATATGACCATTAAGTGTAAGATAGCCCCGACAGGCATCACTCCATTAAACACAGTAAAAGAATGGACATTCATAGGGAATTTATTTATCAACAAAGTAAATAAGTATTAAGAATATTCTAAGAAAGCAGGAACATTTTTATAAAGCAGTTAGAATTTTTAAAAGCTGTTTTGTTCGTTTTCTTGAGACAGAGTCTCTGTCTCCCAGGCTGGAGTATAGTGGCAAGATGATGGCTCACTGCAACCTCAAACTCCTGGGCTCAAGTGATCCTCTCACCTCAGCCTCCTGAGTAGCTGGGACTACAGGCACATGCCATGGTACCCAACTAATTTTTGAAGTTTTTTGTACAGACAGGGTCTTGCTTTGTTGCCCAGGCTGTTCTCAAACTGTTGGCCTTAAGCAATCCTCTTGCCTTGGCCTCCCAAAGTGTTGGGATTACTGGTATGAGCCACCACACCTGGCAAAAAGTTTTTATTCTTAACATTTAGTCACTTGGAAAACTCACTGACTTAGAATTTTATATAACCATAAATGAGGTATTTTTGTATTTGGCTTTGCTACTCTGTTTGCCCACTTCCAAGTCTGCAACTTGAACACTAAACTCTAACATAATGCAAGAGTACAGTGTGATGAAGTGAACATGCTGGGATAGTTTTTCTTTAGCGAGGGAAGTTGGCTAACACATCCAGCTAGTTATTGGACATACAAATACTAATCAATAAATATTTCTTAAGAATAAACTGTCGTAAGTAACTCACAAAAGAACATTTACATTCTTACCTCTAGATAACCAAAGTTCTCCCATCCGTACCTCTTGCAAGAAAAGTTCTTGCAATTTTTTATTCTTCGCTGGATCCCACAACTAAAATATTCATAAAATATTTAACAATGAGTAATGAATGTAAGGTATATGGTTACTGATCAAATTATTTTTTATTTATAAAGGACATCTTGGGCTGGATGCGGTGGCTCACGCCTATAATCCCAGCACTATGGGAGGCCAAGGCGGGCGGATCACCTGAGGTCGGGAGTTCGAGAACAGCCTGACCAACATGGAGAAACCCCGTCTCTACTAAAAATACAAAATTAGCAGTCGTAGTGGCGCAGGCAGGAGAATCGCTTGAACCTGGGAGGCGGAGGTTGCAATTGGCTGAGATCACACTGTTGCACTCTAGCCTGGACAACAAGAGTGAAACTCTGTCATAAAAAAAAAGGAAGAAAAAAAAATGACATCTTGAACCTAGTCTCTAAATCTAAAGTTATGACAAATGTAGTTGTTCTTTATAATATTTAAACCAATTTTCTAAAATGGGATTATTTTAAGTGATTTAAAAAAACATGACATATTTGTTAAGTTGAGATGCTTATAATAAGTAACTCTCATCCCATATTTTACCCACCCACATATAGCAGAAATCCTACTGTAATTAATATAACAAAGGTAGTTTTGTATGTTGCAAAACTATTTTCTTGCCCGGGATATTAACAGTGCCTATTGACTTGGTTGCAATGATTTCTCTGGCTTACAAGGTCATTTTGGTCTTTTTAGTAGTGAAACCTGTTCATGCAACAGTAATTCTCTATTAGGGGAAACAAGAAACTATGCTAAGCCTTCTGTACTCACACCCTCAAAAGGAAAGGGACAAAGGACCTGGTGGGGGGTTGGCAGGGGAGTGAGTGTTCAGAAGGATGCTTTGGTTTACTGCGGTTGGTTCATGAAGGCTACCATGGCCACAAGATGGCATCATCATTGGTACTACATCTAGGGCTAGTCTTTCAAGGTACACTGAGCAAACCCTAGCCCAAAATATCAACTCCACTGCCATTTACTTCAGCTCCAGTGTTTCAAATCTGTAAGGTTTTTGTTTTTGTTTTCCCCCAAGAATTTTCTTTTTAAAATGCAATGAGCCTGGAAAGGGGTCACCTTTTTTTTTTTTTGAGACAGAGTCTCACTCTCTTGCCCAGGCTGGAGTGTAGTGGCGCAATCTCGGCTCACTGCAAGCTCCACCTCCCGGGGTCAGGCCATTCTCCTCCCACAGCCTCCCAAGTAGCTGGGACTATAGGCACCCACCACCACGCCCAGCTAATTTTTGTATTTTTAGTAGAGACAGGGTTTCACCTTGTTAGCCAGGATGGTCTTGATCTCCTGACGTTGTAATCTGCCCGCCTCAACCTCCCAAAGTCCTGGGATTACAGGCATGAGCCACCGCGCCCAGCCAGGGGTCATCTTTTAAGCTTGTATCATCAAATATACTAATAATCAGTAACATCAGAGGTTTTACTCAATGGATGTTTAGTGAGGACTGGCAAGGGCAGGACACTCCAGGAAAAGCTGGAAGGAATTGGAGACCAAGAACCCTGTGCCCATCCCCAGGGACTCACAGTCTAATAAAGGGAAAGGGATCATGTAGGTACAACAAGAAGTCCAATGTCCTCTGGGGCTCAAAGTACAGAGACATTACATCTAGTTGGAGAATTGTCAAAGGCTTCTCAGAAAAGATAGTGTTTGAGATGTGGAGAGGTTCAGTGAAAGTTTGATGAGGAAAGTATAAGCAACGCAAAATTGCAGGGAACATACCAAGTGAACTTAATTAGCTGGATTATGGTAGGGTAAATGTTTGTTTGCTGGAGTACAGTGGCACAATCTCGGCTCACTGCCACCTCTGCCTCCCGGGTTCAAGTGATTCTCCTGCCTCAGCCTCCTGAGTAGTTGGGATTATAGGTACAGACCACCACGCCCAGCTAATTTTTGTATTTTTAGTAGAGATGGGGTTTTACCATGTTGGCAGGCTGGTCTCGAACTCCTGACCTCGTGATCCACCCGCCTTGGCCTCTCAAAGTGCTGGAATTACCTGCGTGAGCCACTGTGCTGGCCATGATAGGGTAAATGTAGCAACAATATAACCATTATTGAAGGCCAGCTATAAACTAGGAACTTTACATATGTTATTTCCAATCCCTAGGAAAATAAGGCAGTCAATTGGAATAGGCACCCATCGAAGGCATAGCACCAAGCTGAGGCTGGTTTTGTTTTTTGTTTTTGTTTTTGTTGTTTCTGAGATGGAGTTTCACTCTGTTGCCCAGGCTGGAGTACAGTGGCATGATCCTGGCTCACTGCAACTTTTGGCTTACTGCAACCTCTGCCTCCCAGGTTCAGGCGATTCCCTTGTCTCAGCCTCCTGGGTAGCTGGGACTATAGGCATGTGCCACCATGCCCGACTAATTTTGTATTTTTAGTAGAGATGGGGTTTCACCATGTTGGCCAGACTGGTCTTGAACTTCTGACCTCAGGTGATCAGACCACCTCGGCCTTGCAAAGTGCTGGGATTACGGGTGTGAGCCACTGCGCCCAGCAAAGCTGGTCTTATCTGTGGAGTAGGGAGCTACTGCAAGGAATTACATATTCAGAGCTGCCATTTAGAAGAAATTTACTCTAACAGCATAAGAATAGAGGCAGGGCGACAAGTTAGGAAACTATTCAATAACCTGGGTAAAAGGTAATAAAAGCCTTTAGTCGCAGGGAAGCAATAGAAATAGACAAGTGGGATATATATATATATATGAAATAGAGCATTTGAAAATAAGAATTGGTCATTGTTTATGATGGATGAAGCTGACAGTTAAACAAGATGAATCAGGGTCATAGCAGGGAGGCTAGTGACACCAGGAGCATCGTAAGGAAACAGGAGTAGGTGCAGTGGCAAGGGGGGAGATGATGAACTTACTTCTGGACACACTAAGGTGAGGTGCCAATAGAACGTCCAGATGGCAGAGTCTGGTAGACAGATGAAACTTGGGACACCAGGTCTAGAGTAGCACATTTGAAATCACTTTTGGAGAAGGCAAGGATCTTCTAGGGAGAGGGGGAAGGGTACAGAACCCAAGGCCCATGTTTCACAAAGCATCACCTGAAGGAGCTGTTAAAACTGCAGTTTCTTGGGCTCCACCCAGACCTACTGAATCAATCTCTGGGAGTAGGGCCCAGGAATTTGCATTTTTAAACAAGCTCTTCAGGTGATTCTTATGGATCCTAAAGTCTGACAGTCACTGTGCCAGTAAGAATTCCCCGGGCTACTGGATCAGAATTGCTGGGATCAGGGTTAAATAATCCATATTTTAACAAATGCTCCAGGTAAATCTAATGCAGCAATGGACCATACTTTGGGAAAGTCCTGGGAAGAAGAGGAAGAAAGACCCTAGAAAAGGTGAGAAGAGACGACTTTCTCTGCTTTGGTTTATTCATCTGTAAAATGAGAATAGAGGCCAGGCACAGTGGCTCCCTCCTGTAATCCCAACACTTCAGAATGCCAAGGTGGGCAGACTGCCTGAGCTCAGGAGTTCAAGACCGGCTTGGGCAATGTTGCGAAACCCGTCACTGTACAAGTACAAAAACTAGCTGGACATGGTGTGCACCTGTAGTCCCAGCTATTTAGGAGACTGAGGTAGGAGAATCACCTAAACCCAAAAGGGTTGAGGCTGCAGTGAGCTGTGTCATGCCACTGTACTCCAGCCTGGGCAACAGAATGAGACTCCGTGTCAAAAAAAAAAAAAATTAGAATAGAGTTGTGACAATTACATGAAAGAACATTTGAAAAATCCTGCTTGTGCTGCTTCCTCACTTGAAATAATTTATTTCCTATATGGGAAATAATATAATATTAACAATTTATTATAATTATTGATTTATATCAATAAATTATAGTATGACTTAGTTATGGCTTAATATGAATATAATTAAATTATATTATAATGAAAATATGATATTAATATAAATCATTCATTATTTCCCATATGAACTGTCATTGACTGATTTTCCTGTCTTCAACTTCCTTTCTCCACACTAGAACCAGAATTGTCTTATTTAAAAAATAAAACCAAAATAATTGTGTCTTTTCTCTGAAATAAAGTCACCATCGTTAGTTATCCACCACAACAGAAAAATGTCCTGACTTTTCAGTTTGGCATGCAAAGTCCTCCACAATAAGACACTAAACTGACCCTCAGCTATCTCTCTGGCCATAACACTCCTTGAATACTACAATTTCATGTTCTTTGCCTCTGCACAAGGTATTTCCCTCTGCCTACAATGAGTAACAATATTCAACAAACATTTGCTGGGCACCTACCGCACTAGACTCCTACCGCACTGGAAACAATGGAGAGTAAAAAACAAAAGTCTGCCCTCACAGAGTTTAGTGTAATAAACAGAAAGCATTAATTAAATAATTACATAAATATGCAAGTGAAACCATGGACAATGAAGAGGGACATGCAGCTGTAACAGGCTCTGTCCCAGTCAAGTCATGGAAGGCATCTCCACTCCCATGTCCAGCTCTTTGGACACTCCCTACCCAGCTAACTATGTCAAATGGGCTTTTATTCTCTACTGTGATTCCATTTTGAAACCCCAGAAGTGTCTTTGACTCTGCCTCTCCATTACCCTTTACTCAGTCGGCATGAACTGTATTCTTCCCAGTTACCACTAACACCACCATAGTTTAGGATTTTTATTACCTCTCATCTAAATCGCTGCAATGGCTTGTTTTCTCTTCTTGTCCATTAAGTACACTCCTGCCTGATCAATCTAAGAATGGTTATCTTCTGCCTTTCTTTCTTTTTAAAAAATTCCTGCTTAGAAATCTTCAGTAATTCCTCCATTGAATCTCAATTCCTTAACCTGGCCTTCAAAGCAAGCCTTCCTTAATTCAATCCCTACTTTCGCTTTCCAACCTTACCACCCACTATTCCTCAGTATGACTCCTTTGCCAAACTGGTTTACTGAATGTGCTTGGCAGATGCTCCACTTTGCATCTTTATGCACATGCTGTTCCCTCCATCCTGTGTCCTCTCCCCTGAAACCAAGCTACAAGTTCATCATCCTTCCAGGCTCAGTTCAATGTCACTTCCGCTACAAAGTCTTCTCCGGAAAAACTGCATGTTTCAAAAATGGCTACCGCAATATTCCCGGTCACACAAGTGCTTTCAGAACCTTGCCATCCCTGTTGAGAGGCAGAATCTATTTCTTCTCTCTTTAAATTGAGGAGGCTTCAATGTTGCCAGAAGTGGTACCATCTGCTCTCCCACATGAGCACATGTTCTAGTTCACATGCATGTGCGTGCTCTCTATACACACACACACACATATGTTTGCTTGCCCCTTGGGACACAGCCCACCACACAAATGAATCTCAGATCACACAGACACGTGTAGGTGCTCTGGTTAACAATCTCAGCGAAGTAAACATCCAGAATCAACTGCGGATTGCTTGTGGCCAGGAGTTCGAGATCAGCCTGGGCAACACAGGAACACCCTTGTGTCTTTCTTTTTTTATAGGCAGTGTCTTGCTCTGTCGCCCAGGCTGCAACTGCCGCCTCCTGGACTCAAGCAATTCTCCTGCCTCAGTCTCCCAAGTAGGTGAGATACAGACACACACCACCACTCCCGGTTAATTTTTGTATTTTTAGTAGAGACAGGCTTTCACCATGTTGGCCAGGCTGGTCTCGCACTCCTGACCTCATGTGATATGCCCGCCTCGCCTCCCAAAGTGCTGGGACTACAGGCCTGCACCACCGCGCCCGGCCCGTCTCTTAAAAACAAAAAAAGGGACTAATCAAATTCTGCCGCAGACTTAGAAAACACGAAGATGCCTTCTGCTTCCGAGCTACAAGAAAGGCCCTGCGGGAGAACAATCTAGAAGTTACTGCCAGGTGACCGTGGCCAGTCTGGGTTTCTAAGTGTCCTGCGCGGCTCTGAAAGGGCAAAAGCCTCCTCTTCCTTCTTCCAATTAAAAGAAGTGCCTGTTGTACAATGTTTTGCTTTACAGCTGCCCTTTTACAACTCCAACTTCTCCCTCCTTCCTTCCCTCCCTTTTGTGAGAGGAGAGTGACTGAGCCTGAGGCGGTGCTTGGGGCGCGAGGGCAGGCCTCTTCCCTGGCGCGGGCGGCGGGCGGCTGAGGGAACTACTTGCTGCCGAGCCCGCCAGGAGCCAAGAAACCCGCCAGGAGCCAAGAAACCCAGCGAGCCCGGACCTGCGTCTACTGAGCTACCTGCGTGGATCGAAAGCACTGCACCTGCGTGCCCCGCTCCTCAGGCTTTTGAGGCTCGGCTCTTCTTTCTGCGAACACAACACAGCACGTGCTGGCTGGGAGGCGTGGGCTCAGTGGTCCTGCCCGCCCGGGAGCCGCGGGCCCCTCGGCAGAAGCTGCGGCACTCACGGCCCGGCTTCTCACAGAGGGGCCCTCCCGGCCGGCAGCCCGCCCGCGCTGCCCGACCCGGCCGCGCCTCCGCCTCGGTCCCACTCACTGTCCCGCAGGCGGCGCTTGAACGCGGGGTCCCCGCGCCGCTTCCGGTCGAGGTAAACACAGTAGCCTAGGAAGGCGAAGGCGCCACAGACCGCCGCGGCCGCCAAGAGGCCGAGGAGGGAGCGGACGGAGGGCATCCGGCCGCGGGCGTCCCACAAGCGGAGCGTTGGGCGCGGGCCGGCCGGCAGGGGGCGTCGGCGCGGCGGCCCATCGGGCCTCGCGGCCTCCTGCGCACTCAGCGGCGCGTTGACGCCTCGCACCCAGGCTTGTGGACTGGTGAGGAAGCCGAGCGTTCGGGAGGATGTGTGCGGGAGCCTGCGCAGCCACCGAGTAGCAGAGCTCTGTTCCAACCTACGTCTGTCGCACTCCAAATTCTGAACCCTTTCTCCAAACATGCCTCTGCCCCTGTGTCTACAACACCGATTTGGGCAAAGCACAGTATGCCGCGAATCTGCTTTACTGGGAGCCGGTGGTCGTTTAGGCCTCTGTACCCTCACCTGCAAAATTAAGTTGACTCTAAGGTCAACTTTGGTCACCTCCTAGTTCACATTGTCTAACACCAGCCCGTAGTCCCCAACCTATGTTTAGTTTTATAAGAAACTGAAGGCCGGGTGCGGTGGCTCACGCCTGTAAACCCAGCACTTTGGGAGGCTGAGGTGGGCGGATGACGAGGTCAGGAGGTCACGAGGTTGACCATCGTGGCTAACGCGGTGAAACCCCGTCTCCACTAAAAATACGAAAAACTAGCCGTGCGTGGTGGTGGGCACCTGCAGTCCCAGCTACTCGGGAGGCTGAGGCAGGAGAATCGGGTGAACGCGGGAGGCAGAGCTTGTAGTGAGCAGAGATCCCACCAGTGCACTCCAGCCTGGGCGACACAGCGAGACTCTATCTCAAAAAAAAAAAAAAAAAGAAAGAAAGAAAAGAGAGAAAAGAAAAGAAAGACTGAAGACAGTCACACTGTCTTCCAAAGTGGCTGTAGCATTTTTGCATTCCTACCAGCAATGAGAGTTCCCGTTGCTCCACATCTTCCCCAGCATTTGGTATTGTCAGTGTTTTAGTTTTTTGCATTCTAATAGGTGTGTAGTAGTATCTCAGGGTTTTCATTTGCAGTTCTCAAATGACATATGCATATGATATTGAACATTGTTTCCTATGCTTTTTTGCCATTTGTATATCTTCTTGGGTGAGATGCCTGTTGAGATCTTTTGCCAATTTTTAAATCAGGTTTGTTTTCTTAGTGTTGTGTTTTAAGCTTTGTATATTTTGGATAACAATCCTTTATCAGGTATGTCTTTTACGAATATTTTTTCCCAGTTTGTGGTTTGTCTTCTCATTCTCTTGATGAACATCTTTTTTTTAATGTGCATAATTGCCATCCATATATCTTCTTAGTTGAAGTATATGTTCACATCCTTGGTCTATTTTTTAGCAATTGCATTTTTTCCCTGTTTTGATCGTTCTTTATATATTCTGAAGTCCTTATGTGATGTGTAATATGCAAATAGTTTCTCCCAGTCTGTTTCTTGTGTTTTTATTGTTTTAACAGTGTCTTTTAAAGTACCAAAGTTTTACATTTTGGTAAAGTCCAGTTTATCAATTTGTTACTTTATGCTTTTGATGTTGTATCCGGTAATCTTTGCCTAACCCAGTTAGGCAAAAGGTCACAAATATTTTCTCCTATTTTCTTTTAGACACATTATAGTTTTAGGTTTTCTGATCCATGTTGTGATCTATTTAAGTTTGTGATCCACTTTGTTTTCATATATCTTGCAAGGTAGGGATCCAAATTAATTTTTTTGCATATGAATGTCCAACTGTTTCCCCTCCCTCCCTCAATTTTTTTTGCATATGTATGTACAACTGTTTCCCTCCCTCCCTCCCTCCCTCCTTCCCTCTCTCCCTTCCTTCCTTCCTTCCCTCCCTCCCTCCCTCTTTCTCTCTTTTTCTTTTTGAGGCGGAGTCTCGCTCTGTTGCACATGCTGGAGTGCAATGGCCTGATCTCAGCTTGCTGCAACCTCAGCCTCCCAGGTTCAAGCGATTCTCCTGCCTCAGCCTCCTGAGTAGCTGGGATAACAGGTGCCCACTACAATGCCCGGCTAATATTTGTGGTTTTTTTTAGTAGAGACAGGGTTTCACCATGTCGGCCAGGCTGGTTTCTAACTCCTGACCTCAAGTGATCCACCTGCCTTGGGCTCCCAAAGTGTTAGGATTACAGGCGTGAGCCACTGCGCCCGCCCTGTACCATTTCCTTAAAAGTCTGACTTATCTTTACCATATTGCCTGGGCACCTTTGTCAAAAATCACTTATCCATATATATGAGAGCTTATTTTTGGCTATTCGGTTCTATTGCTCTATTTGTCTATCTTATTCCAGTACCACCCTGTTGTTGATTACTATAGCTTGATGATAATTATTGAAATTAGGTAATGCTAGGCTTTCAACTTAGTTCTTATTCAAAGTTCTTTTCGGCTCCTCTAGGTCCTTTGTATTTCCAAAAGAATTTTATAATTAGCTTGTCAATTTCTACAAGATGCCTGCTGGTATTTTTATTGGCATTGCACTGAATTTGAGGAGCAAAGAATCTCAACAATACTAAGTTTTATGATCCATGAACAAGGTATAGTCCCTCATAAAGACTGTCTTTGTCTCAGCAATATCTTGCAGTTTTCAATATAGAGGTCTTTCCCATCCTGTCAGATTTATCCCAATATATTTCGTATTTTTATGGTACTGTAAATGGTATTTTAAAATTTCCAATTATTCACTCTTTATTGCTAGTGCATAGAAATCCAATTGATTTCTGTATATTAAACTTGCATCCCACAATCTTGCTAAACTCGCCAGATACCTATATGGTTTCTTTTTCTTACCTGAATGCTCTGGCTAGAACTCCTAGTACAATGTTGAATGGAAGTGGTGAGAGGCCAGGCGTAGTGGCTCATGCCTGTCATCTCAGCACTTTGGGAGGTCAAGATGGGAGGATTACTTGGGCATAGGAGTTCAAACCCAGCCTGGGCAACGTAGTGGGACCCTATAACTATAAAAACTACAAAAATTAGCCAGGCATGGTGGCGCGGGCCTGTACTCACAGGTACTTGGGAGGCTGAGGCGGGTGGATGGCATCAGCTCAGGAGATGGAGGCTGCAGTGAGCTGTGATCCAACAACTGCACTACAGCCTGGGTAACAGAGTCAGACCCTGTCTCAGGGAAAGAAAAAAAGCAAAAAAAAAAAAAAAAAAAAAAAGGCAGCAGCCAGTTACAGTAGGTATCTGTCTCATTCCTAATCTTGAGGAAGGCCTGCATGGTGGCTCATGCCTGTAATCCCAACTCTTTGGGAGGCCAAGACAGGCAGATCACTTGACGTTAGGAGTTCGAGACCAGTCTGACCAACATGGTGGAGCCCCGTCTCTTCTAAAAAAAAAAATACAAAAATTAGCCGTAGTGCTAAAAAATAGGGCGTAGTGGCAGGTACCTGTAATCCCAGCTACTTGGGAGGCCAAGGCAGGAGAATCACTTGAACCAGGGAGGCAGAGGTTGCAGTAAGCCAAGATTGTACCACTGCCCTCCAGCCTGGGCAGCAGAGTGAGACTCCATCTCAATCAATCAATCAATCAATAACTTGAGGAAAAACATTCAGTCTTTCATCATTAAATATAATGTTAACTATAGGTTTTTCATAGGTGTCCTTTATCAGTTGAAGAAGTTCCATTCTATGCTTGCTTACTTTGTTGAGAGTATTTATTGAGAACAGATAGATTTTGTCAAATGTTTTTTCTGCCTCATAAGGTTTTTCTTTTTTAACTTATTAATATGGTAAATTACATTGATTTTTATTTTGTTTTTGAGACAGGGTCTCACTCTGTTGCCCTGGTTGGAATGCAGTGGCATGACCATAGCTCACTGCAGCCTTGAACTCCTGAGCTCAAGCAATCCTCCCACCTCAGGCTCCCAGGTAGCTGGGACCACAGACATGCACCACCACACCTGGCTAATTAAAAAATTTTTTTGTAGAGACTCATTCTCATTATGCTGCCCAGGCTGGCCCTGAACTCCTGGGCTCAAGTGATCCTCCTTCCTCAGCCTCCCAGAATGCTGGAATGCCAGGCATGAACCACTATGCCTCACTGATTTTTAAAAAATATTAAACCAATCCTGTATTCCTGGAATAAATCCCACTTGGCCCATGTTGTATTATCCTTTTAATATGTTGTTGACTTTTATTTACTGAAATTTTGTTTAAAATGTTTGCATGTATTTTCGTGAAAGATATTGGTCTTTAGTTTTCTTCTCTTGAAATGCCTTTGTCTGGTTTTAGTGTCATAGTAATGCTGGTCTTGTAGAGTGACTTAGAAGCAATCTTCTTCAGTTTGAATCACATTATGCCTTCATTAAGTGTTTGGTAGACTTCACTACTGAAGCCAGCTGGATCTGGAGTTATTTTGTGGGAAGTTTTTATTAACATCAATTCCATTTCTTTATAGATATAGGGCTATTCAGGTTATCAACTCCTCGAGTGAGCTTTGGTAATCTGTGTCTTTCAAGGAATTTTTCTATTTCAGCTAAGTTGGCAAATATATTGGCATAAAGATGTTCATGACATGATATTCCCCCTTTTTTTTTTAGACAGAGTCTCACTCTGTTGCCCAGGCTGGAGTGCAGTGGGGCCATCTCAGCTTATTGCAACCTCCACCTCTTGTGTTCAAGTGATTCTTGTGCCTCAGCCTCCCAAGTAGCTGGGACTACAGGCACATGCCACCATGCACAGCTAATTTTTGTAATTTTAGTGGAGATGGGGTTTTGCCAGGTTGGCCAGGCTGGTCTCAAACTCTGCTCACCTCAGGTGATCTGCCTGCCTCAGCCTCCCAAAGTGGTGGGATTACAGGCATGAGCCATCACGCCTGGCCGCCCTATCTTTATAATAGCTATAGATACAGTATGTAGTGATCACGACCCTCATTCCTGATACTGGTAGTTTATGTCTTCTTCTTTATTTCCTGATCAGCCTGGATACAGGTTTATCAATTTTATTGATCTCCTCAAAGAACTATGGTTTGTTTTTGAAGTCTATTGTTACTGTTACATTGAGTCCATTGTGCTAAAATGCTACTATGCCAGAGCAGTGTATGTATATAGAAAGCACTCTATCAGTATTCATTGAAGGAGCCAGTGAAAGAAAAAAAAGGAACCACCGATTTCTCCATGTAAAGTCCTTTCTAGGACTGTCTTAGACAACAGCAATTAGTCTTTAGACATGAGACCAATCAGTTTTGAAATCAGCAATTTCCTTATCTCTTATTTATGTCTTTATTACTAGTAAGATAGAGCTCAGTAGAACCTTCAGAGGCCAAGTGAAATGAAAGGTTTGAGGAAGTGCCCCAAGAGAAGACTAAAAGGAGATGAAACTTGCTACGGGCAATGAGGGAGGGAGGGAACCTTGAGAAGAAAACAGATGGGGAGGCTGGAGACACAGTGGATCAGAGAAAGCGTAATAAAACTATGGGATATTAAAGGTATATGAAAGAGTTTAATAACAAATGAAGGTCATACCCAAGAGTGATGACTACCTCAGTCATTACAGTAAAAATTTCAACTTAATAGCATTGGTGTTTCAAAAAGTTACGTGAGAAGTGCTCAGATATTAAAGGAGAAGGGGTACATAAATTGACTTAGGTAAATTGTTAAAAGTAGGATTTCCATTTATATTTAACACTGAAAAGAAATATACTGGGCCTATCTACTTCCTGACCGATGTTAAAGGGAAGATTTTCTTTTCTTTTTTTTTTTTTTTTTTTTTTTTGAGACGGAGTCTCGCTCTGTCACCCAGGCTAGAGTCCAGTGGCCGGATCTCAGCTCACTGCAAGCTCTGCCTCCCGGGTTTATACCATTCTCTTGCCGCAGCCTCCTGAGTAGCTGGGACAACAGGTGCCCGCCACCTCGCCCGGCTAGTTTCTTGTATTTTTTAGTAGAGAGGGGGTTTCACCGTGTTAGCCAGGATGGTCTCCATCTCCTGACCTTGTGATTCACCCATCTCGGCCTCCCAAAGTGCTGGGATTACAGGCTTGAGCCACCGCGCCTGGCCAAAGGGAAGATTTTAAGATTTCTAGTGAAATGAAGGAAGTGCAAAAGGGCCATGACATACCTAGGTGGCGAAAAGTAGAAATCTCTCATTGTATTCACCAGGCTAAAAAATCACCAACTTGATTAAACTTGAGTTCTAGTCTCAGTACCAGCCAACCACAGTGGCCTTGGGTTTGCATGTCTCCTGTGCTGTTTGTATTTTGGAAGGTTTTTTTCCTTTAATGTTCAAACTGCACACATTTAGAAGTATATACTTTTTTGCCCCCTATCTTCAGGTATTTCTTTATAGAAGTACATACTTTTATTAATTTTCCTATATGTATTCACCTGTGAAACCACATGAATCACCCCCAAGGTTTCCTCAGGCCCCTTTGTAATCTTTCCCTTTCATTCCACCTCCTCCACATACCCCACTCCAAGTTTCCAGGGAACCACTGATTTATTTTTTTACTATACATTAGTTTGTATTTTCTATTTTTGTATACATGGAATCAGAGTGTATACTTTTTGTCTGACTTCTTTCACTCAACATAAGTATTTTGAGATTCATCTATTTTGTTGCTTTTGTTATCAATTTGTTCCTTTTGTTGGTGAGTTGTATTCCATTGTATGGCTATGCAACAATTTACTTATCCATTCACTTGTTGATGGAAATTTGGGTTGTTTCAAATTTTTGCCGTGATTTATAAAGCTGCTATATGTAGACATATGCTTTCATTTATTGGGTAAGTACCCAGAAGTGGAATGACTGGGTCACATGTTTAACTTTTTAAGAAATTGTCAAAAATTTTCCAAAGCGTTAACTCTTCCCTGAATTGAATCAAAAGGAAAACAAAACAACATTTTCCAAAGTAGTTGTACAATTTTGCATTCTCACCAGCAGGCTATGACAGTTCTAGTTCCTCCACATCATCCTCAACCCTTGGTATGGGCAAAGAGAACCTTTGGGATCTGGGATTCTTCTTATTGGAATTTATAAATACAGTCATTTATAACTTAACTATTTGTACATGGACAAATCACTTTACCACTGTGTCAGTTTTTTTATGTAAAGTGAAAGGTTTAGATTCTAAAATTGTGTTTTTAATTATTGTTTTCATTTCAGTGACATTTAAGTTTCAAATCTATTTTTGAGTGGATAATACCTTCTTTTGGTTCAAAACATAAAGGACACAAATGACTACAATGAAAATTCTCCCACCTCTGTTCCCCAGTTACAGTTTTCCCTTCCCAAAGGCAACCAGTGTTATCAGTTATCTTTCTACAGATACGGTATGCTTTCTCATTCTTTTTTCAGATACATAGCAATCTGTTTTATCAGTGTGCCACAATTTATTTAGGTATCCTGTAGAGATGCCATTTTGGTTAATTCTAATTTTTATGACAAACAGTCCTGCCACTAATAGCCTTGAACATATATTATTATACACATGGCTGAGAATACCTATAGGATAAATTCCTGGAGGTGGAATTACTGGATCAGATATATGTGCATTCTTAATCTCAGTAAATACTGCCAGAATATCCCCCACAAAGGTATTCTAAATTTATACTCCCATCAGTACTCAAAAAGTTTCAGAAAATACCATTAGAAGTTTGCATACTTTTTGACTTGGTAGTAATTCCACTCCTATGAATTTATTCTACAGAATGCTGAAGAATGTATGGTTCAAAGAAATACCTAAAAGTTGGTAACCTAGAATTGATTTTCAGGGAAATGCAAATCAAAACACAATATGATACCACCTCACTCCTGCAAGAATGGTTATAATCAAAAAATTAAAAAAATTAATAGATGTTGGCAAAGATGTGGTGAACAGGGAACACTTTTACACAGCTGATGGGAATGTAAACTAGTACAACCACCATGGAAAACAGTGTGGAGATTCCTTAAAGAACTAAAAGTAGAACTACCATTTGATCCAGTAATCCCAGTACTGGGTATCTACTCAGAGTAAAAGAAGTCATTATATGAAAGATACTTGCACACGCATGTTTATAGCAGCACAATGCACAATTGCAAAAAATATGGAACCAGCCCAAATGTCTTATCAGTCAACTAGTGGATAAAGAAACTGTAGTACATACATACTATGGAATACTACTCAGCCATAAAAATGAATGAAATAATGGCATTCGCAGCAACCTGGACGGAATTGGAGACCATTCTTTTTTTTTTTTTTCCTTTTTGGAGACACAGTCTTGCTCTATTGCCCACGTTTGAGTGTGGTGGTGTGATCTTGGCTCGGTGGAACCTCCGCCTTCCAGGTTCAAGTGATTCTCTCACCTGGGCCTCCCAGGTAGCTGGGATTATAGGTATGCATCGCCAAACCTGGCTAATTTTTATTTTAGTATAGACAGGGTTTCACCATGTTGGCCAGGCTGGTCTCGAACTCCTGACCTCAGGTGATCCACCTGCCTCGGCCTCCCAAAGTGCTGGGATTACAGACGTACACCACTGCAGCAGTCCTGGAGACTTACTCTAAGTGAAGTAATTCAGGAATGGAAAACCAAACATTGTATTTTCTCACTCGTAAGTGGGAGCTAAGCTATGAGGATGCAAAGGCGTAAGAATGATACATTGGACTTTGGGGACTTGGGGGAAGGGGTGGGAGGGGGATGAAGGAAAAAAGACTATACAATGGGTACAGTGTACACTGCTCAGGTGATGAGTGCACCAGAATCTCAGAAATCACCAAAGAACTTACTCATGTAACCAACCACCACCTGTTCCCCAAAAACTTATTGGATAAAAAGAAATCCGTGATGGGCTGCCCATGCACATTCATTCCTGGAAACCAAGAGAAAACCTGAGCAATTTGTTACCCTCCAACTGGGACCAAAAAAGTTCTTTAAGGATAATAAATGTATGTTTTGTGTTATAGCAGAAGGGCAACTAGTATAGGGTTTACAAATAAAATACAGGATACCCAGTTAAGTCTGAGGTTTTTGTGTTTGTTTTTTGAGACGGAGTCTTGCTCTCTTGCCAGGCTGGGGTGCAGTGGCACGATCTCAGCTCACTGCAACCTCCTAGTTAAAGCGATTCTCCTGCCTCAGCCTCTCAAGTAGCTGGGATTATAGACATGTGCCACCATACCCAACTAATTTTTGTATTTTTAGTAGAGATGGAGTTTCACCATGTTGGCCAGGATGGTCTCAATCTCCTGACCTTGTGATCTGCCCACCTCGGCCTCCCAAAGTGCTGGGATTACCGGCGTGAGCTACTGTGCCTGGCCTTTTGTTTTTTGGAGATGG
This sequence comes from Theropithecus gelada, assembly GCF_003255815.1. NCBI lineage: Eukaryota > Metazoa > Chordata > Mammalia > Primates > Cercopithecidae > Theropithecus > Theropithecus gelada. The sequence goes on along the minus strand of NC_037675.1, from coordinate 59,711,484 downwards.
AGTCTTGCTCTATTGCCCAGGCTGGAATGCAGTGGCACTATCTTGGCTCACTGCAATCTCCGCATCCCAGGTTCACGTGATTCTCCTGCCTTAGCCTCCCAAGTAACTGGGAATACAGGCATGCACCACCACATTCCACTAATTTTTGTATTTTTTGTAGAGATGAGGTTTTGCCGTGTTGGCCAGGCTGGTCTTGAACTGCTAACCTTAGGTGATCCACCCACCTCAGCCTCCCAAAGTGTTGGGATTACAGGCATGAGCCACCATGCACAGCCTAAGTGTGTTTTAATAAATAACCATTTTTACATGGGACATCTTTATATGAGGAAAGTATCTGTTTTCTGAAATTCACATTTAACTGGGTATCCTGTATTTTTATTTGCTCACTCTGGCAACCCTAAAATGATGGGATTCTTGAATCAGATTGTCTTGCTTAATGTAATTTAGCCTCGAGAAGAAATCCAATTACTTGTGCAGAGTAATCATTTATTGTATCTATGTGGAAGTTCCTTAAGCTTTTTACAAAAGAACTTTTCAACATGAATTCTGCATGACACAATTACAAAATGAAGATAGCTTCATAATTATGTTAAGTACAAATACCAAAATTATAAGCACTGCCCTTGTTCTGTTTAAAGAGATACATAATGGAGCTATATGAATAAAAGAAGTTTTTTGTGCTTGTCAACATGGAAAACATTTGATTTTGTAATAAAATTTAAAGAACTAAAAAAATTTCTACTCTTAAGCATGTATTTGTTACAAATTCCTCATTAGGGCGAACTCCATTCTAAGAGTCAACCAACCTTCACTAATGATGGATGTCATCACTTATTGTACTCTTCCTTTAATGTGATAAAAATCTGTGTGTAACCACATGAAAGTAATGGGAAAAGGAAGAACAAGGAGAGAAGGAAAAAAAGGTCATCAATTTAGGAATATTTTCAGATCAGACTGTTAAACAAATCTACTTTAACACTTTTGAAATGATTTTTTTAAATTACTTTGTGAAAAGAACATTGGCTGGCACAATGGCTCACGCCTATAATCCCAGCACTTTGGAAGGCCGAGGCAGGTGGACCGCTTGAGCCCAGGAATTCGAAGACTAGCCTGGGGAACATGGCGAAACCCCGTCTCTACTAAAAATATAAAAAAATTAACCAGGCAAAGTGGTGAACGCCTGTAGTTCCAGCTACTTGGGAGGCTGAGGTGGGAGAATCACCTGAGCCAGGGAAATAGAGGCTGCAGTGAGCCATGATCACACGCCTTCACTCCAGGCTGGGTGACAGTAGTCAAACGTAAGACCCTGTCTCAAACAAAAAAATTACCCTAAACACCTCTTTTAAATATCTGGCTTTAGGCAGGGCGTGGTGGCTCACACCTGTAATCCCAGCACTTTGGGTGGCCAAGGCGGGTGGATCATTTGAGGTCAAGAGTTTGAAACCAGCCTGGCCAACGTGGTGAAACCCTGTCTCTACTAAAAAACAAACAAACGTCTGGCTTTAAGAACTCAATCATCTAGTAGGGTAGAAACACACATGCACAAGTAAACATCAGGTAAATTGTCACGTAAAATAACACAGACTGAAGAGGGCACTATTCTGGTGGTAGTGAGAAGTCAGCAAAAGCTTCATGGAAAAGTGGCTCTTGAGACAGCTCCGGACAAGTAGGGCTGAGAGTGGTAGGGAACTGCTCAAACCTTGACCACCTGTCCCTTTGCTCCTGTTCCCCTACCACTCTGAGTCCTACTTGACTGGGATCCTGCATCAGGTCTACTCTTGCCTTGGCTCATTACCTGGACCATTTCTACCAATCTCTCCTCCCCCATGTCCTTGGAACACTATACTCTCCATAGCTCTCCTTCTACTTCCCCAGCCAATTCATAATCTTCACTGGAGTTCAGTTATACTGTTGCTTTCTCTGCAAAGCCTTCCCATACCACCCCTGCCTTCAAACTAGTGGGCTCTGTATCATTATCTCACGGCACACCATAACTTCATATGCTTATTATACCTGCACTTACAATTACATGAGTTTGGATAAGCAGAGACTGTAATAAAAAAAATAATAATTACATGAGTTAACTGTTTACATCTATCATATTATTATACCACGATTATACATTCCATGAAGAGAAGGACTTTATTCTGTCTTGTTCACCATTGTGGCTCCTGGGCCTTAAGCTTATGCCTGGCACATAGAAGATAATAAATCATCAATGAATGAATTCTGTTAATAGGTTTTATATATGGTTGAATATAGCTTTGAATGCTTTCACAATCTTGATAGCTATGTTAAATTACAGGGCTTAAGGCCGGGTGCAGTGGCTCACTTTGGGAGGCTGAGGCGGGCGGATCACGAGGTCAGGAGATTGAGAACATCCTGGCTAACACGGTGAAACCCCATCTCTACTAAAAACACAAAAAATTAGCCAGGCGTGGTGGTAGGTGCCTGTAGTCCCACCTACTTGGGAGGCTGAGGCAAGAAAATGGCATGAACCCGGGAGGCGGAGCTTGCAGTGAGTGGAAATCGCACCACTGCACTCCAGCCTGGGTAACAGAGCAAGACTCTGTCTCAAAAAAAAAAAAAAAAAAAAATTACAGGGCTTATAAGAAAAGAAAGGTATATAAGCAAATTAACTGGGCAATCCACATAGATTTTCATAACTTAAAGCAATTTCATAGAAGGCATAGTATATAGTAGTCTTTTAATATGCTAAGTGCAACCATCTTTCTTACTGAAAGAGAAGAAAACTAGAAATTTAACACAAAATAACAAACAATAAAAGCACACAATGGCCAGCTGGGCACAATGACTCACGCCTATAATCCTTGCACTTTGGGAGGCCGAGGCAGAAGGATCGCGTAAGCCCAGGAGTTCAACACCAGCCTGGGCAACATAGCAAGACCCTGTCTCTACAAAACATTTAAAAATTAGCCAGGTGTCATGGTGCATGCCTGCAGTCCCAGCTACTCAGGAGGCTGAGGTGGGAGGATCGCTTCAGCCCAGGAGGTCAAGGCTGAAGTGAGCCGTGTTCACACCACTGCACTCCAACCTAGGTGACAGAGCAAGACCCTGTTTCAAAAATTGAAATACATAAAAGCATGCAATGCAATATTAACACAGAAAGCTCCATCATCTTTTAAATAACAATTTTATAGATGGCAACTTCCATTATATTAGAGTGTCTTTATAATTTTACTTTTTTTTTTTTAGACACAGTCTTGCTTTGTCATCAGGTTGGAGTGCGGTGGCACGATCTGGGCTCACTGCAACCTTCATCTCCCGGATTCAAGTGATTCTTCTGCCTCAGCCTCCTGGGTAGCTGGGATTACAAGCACACGCCACCACACCCAGCTAATTTTTGTATTTTTAGCAGAGTCGGGGTTTCACCATGTTGATCAGGATGGTCTCGATCTCTTGACCTTGTGATCCACCTGCCTCGGCCTCCCAAGGTGCTGGGATTACAGGTGTGAGCCACCGCGCCTGGCCTATATTTTTTACCTTCTTAGTCACATGTAAGAGGTATCTATTCAAAGTTTGTCTAAACTCAAAATATGCTCAATATTTGAAATGTCATACTTAGTCAATATTCACTTAATTTCATAATCCTTTCCAGCTTCCAGATAAAAGGATTTTAACAGTGTGTATCTATTCAATGAATACACAGTTTTGTTCTCTGTAGCAACATCCCAATACTTCATGACCAAATTTGTATCAATTAGAAGGGACAGTACTCAAGCTGATAACTTATTTATCTCACATTTATTGAACTGCTACAGAAGGAAATCATTAAAATATTTAATGTATAAATCTAAGGTTGCCTCCTAGGTCCAGCTGGATTTAAATGACACTTTTTTTTTCATTTTTATAATTAGTAGAAATATTTTATTGTAAAGGCTGAAGAATATACTAAAATGCTTGGTTTTGTGACATCTGATTTTCCAACTGTAAGTTATTAGCACTTAGGAAAAAAGCAATCACTTAAAATAAAAGTATAAAGCCTATGTTTAAAACATGGCCTTTATTAATACTGCCCACTGAGCTCCATTTTTATTTTACATTGAAATACTTCTGCTTTGCAAAGAAAAGACAGAAAAGTGCATTTTACAAGAGTACTTTTTTTGTTTTTAATTCTCTGAGAAAATGGAATCTGAATCACAAGTTCACAATGTGGTAAAATGAAATTAAGAAACAATGATTTCAGTAATGCTATGCCATCACTAGTGTTTAGCTCTGACTTCTTGTAAATCAGATCCTGATATACAGTCTAGAGCATCTAGGTTATTATTCTACAGCATATTAAACACAGAAAAGGAGGTTTAAAAAAAAAACCCCTTTCAATGTACAAACATGAATTTAAAAATTGCTTTTAAAAAATCACCTTTTTACATAATGTATATGCAAAACTGCTTTAAATACATGATTTTGGAAGAATTATTTACAAAATGTATCAGTCTGTGGAACAATTCACAGACAAAGCATACATAGTTGCTTTACTTAGTTGTTGCATCTCAACTTTGGGAGATATAAATTCATTCGGCAGTATAGCAAACATAAAAACTGTGACAAAGTATCTTAAGGGCAACCAAAAATTTGATCCTCAAAACAGTTTAAATACTAGGACTGCCAAAGTTTCTAAACAAGGACATACTTTAATGATCCAGATGCCCATTTATAGTTCTATACTGTTTGACGGACTGAGACAGACTCCCTTTAACACAGGCAAGGCTGCAGGATGCAACCTCCTGTAAAAAGGACAGCTGAGAGCTATTGTCATCCAAAGAGTGAATTAACCTAGAATTTTCTTTTTTTCAATTTTATTAATATTTTAAAAAATACATAAAAATACAACATCCAATGTCTGAATAAATATATTTAACAAGTTGCAAGATAATACCTTATTTTACACAAAATTTTCAGCTTTAGAAATCTTGTTAAATAACTTCATTGTTGTTATATATTTCATTTTTGTCTTTTTGTAACAAAATAAAAACTCTGAAATTACATAGAAAAAAGACAAAATATTTTTGTCAAGGGATAAGATAGTCCACTGAAAACTTATTCACAATTCCACTGTAAACATTAATAAACATTAAAATATTTGCATAATTGTGTGCTCAAAAATCCTATAAAAAGTGGAAGACTTATTACAACTGTAGTTTTCAGTCAACTACACTTCCTTTCACAATTTATTTTGTCCCATTTACACCTTTAATCCTGGGCACACTGCTGAACATATACTTTGGCAGTTCTAAATAGCAAGTGCTTCCACAAAAATAAAAAAAACAACAATAATGAAAAAAACACAACATAAACCCCCTACTCACCAAGTGTTCAAATACATCTTAGTGAAAGTGCAGCAGTAACTATTCAGCTGGGTAATATTTTGATGTTTATCATGTGCACTTGCTTGTCTATGATTTCTATAACACCTGAAAGCTTTATTATACAAATTCAAATTTGCTAAGTGCCCTTTGTTCTATATCACAACAAATGAAAAAAAAAGTAAAGAGGAAAAATTATGACAAATATGGCAGGCTGCTTAACCTTCACTTATTAATCAGCTTATTTTTTGCAACAAGAAAAAAGAAGAGAGAGGGGAATAGATACAATCCGGCCTGGAAAAGTATACAGGATATACTTAGCAATGTCAAACCAGTTGAGTGCTTTCTGTGGTTGTAATTCAGGGTCTGGGGATTTATGTCCATGGCAGCAAACTGCTGGGAAGGTAGAGAAAATGTTTATCACCTGCATTCTACAGCAAGTACATTTTGTGGGGGAGATGATGATGAAGGACTCATTCCAGTGTCTGATGAAGCAGATGACATGGAGGCTCCCGCATGAGACACTGTGGAATCAAAACAACTATGTTAGATCCAAAAACTGTTACACAAAGATACCTGGCTAACAGCAAATTAGAAATAAAATTCTTCTTAACATTATTCACCTTAATCACAGGCCTCTTATATGTCACATGAAGGAGTAACAAATTGTCAGCAAAAATTTTGTTTGGCTCAATTAAGTAGAGTTAGTCTTTGGTCAGTTAAGTACTACTCAACACTTTAAAAGACATCATAAAATATAAGGATTAAAGAGACAAAAACTCTTAAACCTCTAGTTGGGGGATCCCCTAAAGGAACTTAGCTCAATCAGAAACAAGGTCAACCTGAGATAAACACAGAACCATAGGGAATTTCTGCTTTATCTATGGGTCATAGGACCATAAAAGAATTAACTTAACTCAGAGGATTTCCTCTGACAGGTATCAGAATCATGGAGATCAGGACGGAAGTAAAGTGTGATAAGCAAAAAGTCCTCAAATGGTTTTAATGTAATTTTCTCCAGGAGGACATAACACAGATTAGGGATCAGTACTTTGAGCATTAGATGTTTTGCCACTTTTTAAGTTCTTTGCTTTTATCTTCTCTTTCCTTGCAAAACTCTTGTCTTCTGCCAATCTTTCCCTGATTGTTCCTATTTTATTTGAAGTTTTAATTTTTGTTTATTTAAGTATCATTACAACTTCTGGGGCTCAAGCGACACTCCCGCATCAGCCTTCCAAGTAGCTGAGACTATGGGTGCACGCCACTGCACCCAGCTAAATTTTTAATTTTTTGTAGAGACGGGATTTTGCTATGTTGCCCAGGCTGGTCTCCAATTCCTGGGCTCAAGCCATCCTCCTGCTCCAGCCTCCTAAATGCTGGAATTATAAGCATGAGCCCCATGCCCAGGCAACAAATTCTTATATATATGCCAGAAACCACTCAAATCTCAGTTTAATAACTCATTATGAAAACCTAAGCAAATAAAAATGGAGAAAAGACTATAATAAGCTGGGCATGTTGGCTCATGCCTATAATCTCAGTACTTTAGGAGGCCAAAGCAAGAGGACTGCTTTAGAACAGGGGTTCGAGACCAGCCTGAACCACATAGTGAGAATGTGTCTCTACAAAAAAAACTAAAAAGTTAGCTGGGTGTGGTGGCAGGCAACAGTGGTCCAGGCACCCGTGATACCAGTAACTTGGGAGGCTGAGGTGGTAGGGTCGCTTGAGCCCAGGAGTCTGATGCTGCAGTAAGCAGTGATCACGCCACTGCACTCCAGTCTGGGTGACAGACTGTCCCCCTGCCCCCCAAAAAAAGATGGTAATAAAAAAATCTTTTTGGCCGGGCGCTGTGGCTCACGCCTGTAATCCCAACACTTTGGGAGGTCGAGGTGGGTGGATTACTAGGGGTCAGGAGTTGGAGACCAGCCTGGTCAACATGGTGAAACCCCATCTCTACTAAAAATACAAAAATTACCCAGGCATGGTAGCAGGCACCTGTAATCCCAGCTACTCGGGAGGCTGAGGCAGGAGAATGGCTTGAACCCAGGAGGTGGAGGTTGCAGTGAGCCAAGATCGTGCCATTGCACTCCAGCCTGGGCGACAAGAGTGAAACTCTGTCTCAAAAAAAAAAAAAAAAAAAAAAATTCTAATTGTCTGAAATGTATGTCACCTTTAGGAAACTGACCCCAGAGCAGTGGTGGGTTCTCTGAAGAAATTTTAATTTGCTAATTTGTTCTTTTCTTCTTTTGATATTCAAAAGTTCTGTAAATACATCTTGGTATTTACAGCTTTTAAAAGAAAAGGATGAACATGAGAGTCTGATCTCTTTCCATTTGCTCCACCCTGTTCCTATTTGTAGGAATTAAAAACTGCTGGACTTGGAGCACAATGGTCAAGACCACACATGACAGGTCACTCTACCACAAAGTCATCCTCTAAATCTCTACTAGAGGCAGAAAACTTCTCTCAACATGATGAACTCTATCAGGTAATTTACCTTTTATTTGTTTTTTAAGAGATATCCCTTCTGGAGCTTTCCCCTCCTGTTCCATCCTACTTCTGGAATAGTTGCTTTCTAGGTCTGCTATGCAGTGGTCATCCTACAGCTTCCACTCACCATCACCTTCAGATATTCCTTCTCTATTTTCCTACGTAGGATTCCTTGTTTGCCAGATCCCATGTCTTCTTAGCTTGGCTTCTAGTGTCTAGTACTACCACTGAGAAATCAGATGTAAGACTCTTGATGCTGTTCTGAGATCCATTTCTTTTTATATATGTATCTTTATATGGTAAATTTTTCGAATCTACTTTTTGTTTTTTTTGAGGCAGAGTCTCACTCTGTCACCCAGGCTGGAGTGCACTGGCGCGATCTCGGCGCTCACAGCAGACTCTGCTTCCGGGTTCAAGTGAGTCTCAAACCTCAGCCTCCTGAGTGGCTGGGATTACAGGCATCTGCCACCACGCCTGGCTGACTTTTGTAGTTTTAGTAGAGATGGGGTTTTGTCATGTTGGCCAGGTTGGTCTTAAACTCCCGGCCTCCAGTGATCTACCTGCCTCTGCCTCCCAAAATGCTGGGATTACAGGCATGAGCCACTGTGCCAGGCCTAGAATCTACTCTTTATCCACAGGATTCTGAAATTTCATATGCTTTGGTGATTTTCACCCCCATTATTTATAGAGGGCACAGTGAGTCCTTTCAGTTTTCTGACTCACATCCTTCAGTTCTAGAATTTTAAAACTATTTCTCTGATGACAACTTCCTCCTGTTTATTCAACTCTCCTTCTAGAAATCCTATGATTCAGAAGTTGGAGCTCCTCACCAATTTCCATATTTCTATTATTTCTTCTCTCCTATTGTCTTTTTGACCCTCTAGTGGAATTTCTTCGGCTTTACTGCCTTATTAATTTTTCTAAATTCCTGCTATCATATTTTAAAGATATCCTTCTTGTTCTCTCAATTTTTAAAATAGTTACTATGCTTTTGTTTCAAGGTAGCAGTATCTTTCCCTTTACCTCTGGATACAAATCGAATATCCCTAATCCCAAAATCCAAAATCTGAAACTTTTGAGCATCAATGTGATGCCACAAGTGGAAAATTCCACACATAAGCACTTACCACAAACTTTGTTTCATGCACAAAATTATTTAAAGTATTACATAAAATTACCTTCAGGCTATGTGTATAAAGTGTCTATGAAACATAAATGAATTTTGTGTTTAGACCTGGGTCCCATCACCAAGATATTTCATTATGTACAAATATTCCAAAATCTGAAAAAATAAAAAACCCAGACACTTCTAGACCCAAGTATTTCAAATAAAGGATACTCAACTTGGATTAACTATTAAGAATAGTTGTGCGTGTTTTTTTTTTTAAATATGGTATATTATCTGTTTTTTTCCAGTTCCTTTTTTTTAACTTTGGCTTCTGCCTTTATGTAGGGGTTTTCCTCAAATGTCTGGTCATGTGGCTTCCATATTTAACATTAAAAAGCTGACTGAAAGCTGTGTATGAGCATCAGGGCTTTTAAATATGGACAGTACACATGTAGTGATTGGCAAGGATCTTGATTTTTGTTTCAGGAACATCCAAATAGTAGGTAACTTTTCTTGGGCTGGTCATTTTCTTTAGAAGAATCTTCCAGTCTCCTCCCAGGACTAAGCATAAGCTTGTCTGCCAGCTTTCAGGAAGCCAAGAGGACTAGGCCTCTTCTAACGAAGAGGCACAGCAATCTAACTATTCAGTATGCAAACTTTCACTCCATCCACTATTTTGGCTTAGCACTTAATCATTACCCTCAGCTGTGGCTGGTGCCCCCAAGTCTACAAGCCTACTGATTTCCTCATTCTCTGTTAAGTTAATCTATTTTCTGCTTGAGTTGGGGGTGAGGTAGACTTGCTTCACTGATGGGAAGAGGAGATCCAATTTCTCCTTTCATTTTCAACCAATCCCATTTCTCAGCATTGTCCCATATCCCTTCTGAGGGCTTTTCTGGGGTTACATGGTATGAATTGTCTTCCTTCTTGTTGTTTTGTCTCACTATGAGGACAAGCAAGCTTAGTTTCAGCAGTATCTCATCTGCTAGGAGAGTTACAGTAGTCCATCCGTTATGCAGCTTCCAAAAGATATACTGTTGACATTTCTTGTCTGCTGTGGTCATTCTCTCGTCCTTTTGAGTTTAGGGCTCTTAATTTCCTTTACTGTTATTTTAACAGGGCTTGGGGATGGATTGTATATGGATATGTTCATGTTTAACTAGAAGTTAATCCTATAACCCCCGAAGGGCTAGCTCAGACACTACTCCCTCTCTGTGATTGCTCCAAAGTAACCTCTCCTTCCACTAACTCCTATACTTGCTAATATCATTCTTAGGGCACACACTGTTCCACTAGATGTTAAGATCTCTGAGATGAAAATCTGTGTCTAACTCATTTCTGCACTTCCACCACCTGGCAGTGCCTGGCGCACAGCACATGCTCATTAAAGTTGCTGGGTGGCACTATCTTATCTTTTAGTTGTTTAGGGAATGATTTCTAATCCCAACAAGATAATCTCCTTGAGAATAAGCCTTATGATTCATTCATTTTGGTGAACCCCATAATAAATACAGTGCCTATTAATAGGTGCCAATAAATGTTTGAGCAAAGAGTGAATTTCAGGAGTATGCTCTACCTGAGAATCCATCACATTTAGTACAATCACACATTTTGAAAGACAGTTCATACTCCCTTTTAAGGGTGTCATTCTGATTAACTCAGTTGCTGACCTACTCCTTTCAACAAAAGAAAACACTAGGAATTTAAAAACAGCAATTAATGAATGTGTGCTATATTCAATGAGTATCAAATTTAAATCTTCTAAAATGATAGGATATAGTTTTGAAATATAAGAGGAGAAAAATTATAATAAAATTACCTTCCCTGTCTTTCTTTTTTAATCTTTTTCTCCTCCTGTCTATGGTTGCAACTTCAGACTTCAAAGACATATAATATTTTCTGATTTCCTGTAGTTTTTCTTGGAGAAATGAGATTCTCTCCGTACTGTTCATATTATCTAATTCATCTAAAAGGGGGGAAAAAAGTTAATTTGCATTTTAAAATAATTCTTTGAGAAAAATGATGGTAGTTCTATCAAACATCTAACTCACAAATCAACAAAAGCTTTAGTTTATTAAAACCTAGTACAGTAAGCTAAATAAGATTGTAAACAGGGAAGATGTGAATTAAATTCATGATTAAGAATTATTTTTAGATCCCAAATGTTCTATACTAAACATTTATTACTTAAATGATCAGAAAAACATAAGAAAACATCAACACAAACCAACCCTGACCTAGCTATAATTATAGTTATCAGAATAGTTTCCCTGTATTGGCATTTTCTTCACTACTACTAGTTATACAGTAGTTAGTGCTACAAAGGGCACTTCAGTTTCACTGATTTATATAAATCATACATGTCTTCTTAATGGAGACCTTCCTGTAAGTCAATATTTATCAAGTTAATTTTATGAAAAGACACAGATTTATACTTAAGACAACATGTAGTGATTATTGCTAAGGCAATATTTGGAATATCTAAATAGTTAGTCATTATTCCTTATTAACATTAATCCAAGTTGATATTTTAAGATATATTCCACTTTACGGTATTCATTTATCAAGTTTTCAATAAGCTTCTTACTGAGTTGAAAGCTCCATTTGTATGTCCTAGGGGATGAATTTGGATGTTTTTCTCTGTGTTTATCTTTCTCTCCATCTTTGATGTGTGGGGATATTCTTGCAGGAGATCGTGCAAGTTTCTGTGGCTTAGATACATTAAGATGCTTTACTGGGGTACATTTACTTGAATTGTCTAGGACAGGAAGATCTTCACTATCACTGCTTTGTCCTATAAATAATGAAAAAGGTTAACTCAGATTATAAATGATAAAATTCTTAAATATCAAAATGCAACAGACCTAACAATTACATTTCTTGGTATCCTACAGAAATATGTGCACAAATGCACAAAGTTTATAACAGTATAAAAAAAAAAAACAAAACCTAAATGCTCACCAACAGAGAAATGGTTAAAAATGATAAACTTTTTAATACTTTCCTAAAGTTGTAAAAAAGAATGAGCTAGAGTTCATAAGAATAAAAATGGCAAAATATCTAGTATAATACTGTTAAATGAAAATGCAAAGTTATAAAACAATATAGTATTGCTCCATTTATGTTTAAAACAAGCCAACAAACTGCTAAAAATACTAACACTATAAGACTAAAGCTAGCATTGAATAACACCAACCTGTTCCATTCTTTTCATTTTTGGCTGCAGCATTTGTTCGCTTTGGGGTACGCTTTTGCTTTTTTGCCATTAATCCACTATTGCCATCACTTGGTCTTTTCTGACCTGAAATAAGGTGAAAAAGGGAACGTGAAAAAAAAAAAAAAAAACCCAAGAGGAAGTATATTTATTCAACAGACTACACTGACATTTCTTTTTTTAAGAAGAGAGAAAAGGAAAAGAAACTACTTTACAGATCAACAGTACCTAAAACTCAACAGTTTTAATTTTTGGTTTTCATATAAACACTAACTTTTCCCTAGAAAGTCCTTACCCTTCTCTCTGCTCTCTCTCTCTTGTACAATTATACTACAGGTACCAGAGGCAACATTAGTTTCAAATCCATTTGCCGATTCCCTCTCACAGAGACCTTCTTGAGATTCTTCAGCAATACTATCAACTTCAATCGTTATATCACTCTCACTTTTTACGCTTCGAGACTCATCTTGACTAAGAGTAAGTGGTGAAGCTACTGAAAAGTTATGTTGGACTACAGGAGGTAGGGCAGGTGGAATAGAAACAAGGGAGTTAGACTCAGAGCTTTCAACTGCTACATCCTCAATGCTGGTCTTATCCTTTTCATCCAAATCATCCAAATCTACTTCATGGCAAACCAAGGTTTCAGGCCCAATCAGAGGCATTGCATCCTCATCTTCTTTTAGTGGAATATTTACAGTTTCTTCAGCTGGACTATCAAATCTTTCACTAGTCAGTTGTTGGATGCATTGGTTTGACTCTGCTGTCAATGATGGCATTCCTTCATTTTCTCTTTCAAAGTGCTGTTCAAAATTTAACTTTTTCATTCCCTCAGATCCAATACAATCACTGGTCCTTTCTTGAGATACAGTAGTTGTCATTTCCATTCCATTCTCAATTCTTATTTTTTTCTCTGGTGATGATTGTCCTAGTATTTTCCGTTTCAACTTCTTTTCTTTCACACATTGGTCAATTTCATCTTCTGTAGCAGAAGAGAAGTTTTTATTGTCTAATGAAGACAATTCAAGACTACGAGCCTCTATATGAGGTTCACTTCCTGCTTCATTCTGGCCAAATGATGAAATCTTTATAATTTCTAAAGAAAGATCTTTTGTCTTGCTTCGTCTTCCCTTTCCTTTTGGAGATTTTTCGGCTTCTTTCTTAACTTCTTCTGCTTGTTCCATTTTGTTTCCAAAAATCTGTACTATTTGTTCATTCTCTCCAACTTCTAACTTCAGGGTTTCTAAAGGCTGCAGCTGAGTCCTATCATTTTCTTTTAATATGTGTGCAGAAATCTTTGGATTTTCTTCATCTAGCTTATCATCATTCAAATTTTCATTTTTTTCTAGTTCATCTTTAAGAGAAAGTTCTTCATTTATTAGATTCTTTTCTAAAGCATCTTCTGTTTCACTATCAGATGAACAAGAGTCTGTAAGAGGAAATATTATTATATTATGCAGGTTTTTATATTACCAATGTAATTTTATAATAAAAATCTTACCAAAAATAACAATAAAAATATTAATCATGTACCTCTGAATACCTCCCTGTAGAAAGTTCTGATATAAAACAAATCATAACATTTGTGCCAAGAATTTGAGGGGGAGGGGAAACTACATTAAGCGCCAAGTAAAAATATATTACATTGCGTATTACTAACTCAAATCTACATGAAAAGCTATTTTGCAATATTCCCCAGTATCATATTTAGGTACAAGAGTCCTTAAAAAAACATCAAAGGATCAGTACCTAGACATCCTAGACATGAAGTTAATTTGTTAAGTGGTTTGAGATAGTATCTAGGAGGGACATGTGATGGGCATTTTGTATCCTAAGAAAGGAATATGACATTCTACTTAAAATAATTGCGGAAAGAAAAGTTTTTTTTCTTTCCTTTCCTTTTCTTTCTTTTTTCTTTTTAAGACACAGTCTCACTCGGTCGCCCAGGCTGGAGTGCAGTGGCGTGATCTCGGCTCACTGCAAGCTCCGCCTCCCAGGTTCAAGCCATTCTCCTGCCTCAGCCTCCTGAGGAGCTGGGATAGGCGCGGGCCACCACGCCCAGCTAATTTTTGTATTTTTAGTAGAGACGGGGTTTTGTCATGTTGGCCAGGCTGGTCTCAAACTCCTGACCTCAAGTGATCCGCCTGTGTCAGCCTCCCAAAGTGCTGGGATTACAGGCATGAGCCATGGCGCCCAGGAAGAAAAGTTTTTAAAATGGGCAACTGGACTCAAAACTTTAAATATTCTTAACAAACAAGAAAGTACAGGAAACAAAAATTATTCCCTGTAAGTAAGAGAACTTGTAAAATAATAAAGTAGGGTTCTAAGACTGTATAGGATCTAAAAAATATAAAAATCTTGTCCACATGGTGCTCATATCCTCAAGAAGTTCAAAACTGCAAAAACGAATTTTTAAGTGAAAAGGTGTATAAAATTTTATTTTGTGGTTTTATCATAAACAGAATGTAGAATTCATTTTCATGTTTTAAAAAATCCCTTTCAGTGGTAGTTTAATAAGGCTGGTATGTAGTTTTGTAGACTGGACACTAAACACAGTTATGCCGTCTAGGTATCTTTCACTTTGTGGACATCTTTCGTTTGTCAGCAGATGGCAGTAAAGAGGAAGGATGTCCTTTCATAATTTGCACACAAGCACCACATGTACTAATAGCAAACATGTAGTTCAGTATAGCTTTTTTCTTGAAAGAAGAGAAATTTTTATGTAAGACAACCATTTAAAATTTCTTTTTTCGGGTCTGGGCACAGTGGCTCATGCCTGTAATTCCAGCACTTTAGGAGGCTGAGGCGGGTAGATCACTTGAAGTCAAGAGTGCGAGACCAGCCTGGTTAACATAGTAAAACCCTGTTGCTACTAAAAATACAAAAATCAGCCAGGTATGGTGGTGCACACCTGTGGTCCCAGCTACTTGGGAGGCTGAGGCGGGAAAACTGCTTGAACCCAGGAGGTGGAGGTTGCAGGGAGCTGAGATTGCGCCACTACACTCCAGCCTGGGTGACAGAGTGAGGTAGGGTCTCGCTCTGCTACCCAGGGTGGAGTGCAATGCTATGATTACACTTGCTGTAGCCTTGACTTCCCAGAGTCAAGCAATCCTCCCACCTCAGCCTTCTGAGTAGCTGGGACCACAGGTGCACACCACCACGCCAGGCTAAATTTTTAAATTTTTTTCGTAAAGATGGAGTCTCACTATATTGTCCTGGCTGGTCTGGAACTCCTGGGCTCAAGTGATCCTTCTGCCTCAGCCTCCCAAGGTGCTGGATTACAGGCATGAACCACTGCGCTCAGCCTATAATTTCTTAATTACATTTAAAAGTATACAGAGGTAGAAAAGTGAGGAAAATGAGTACAAGCAGAATAAAATATGTTCACCTATACTCATTATAAAACATGCCTGTACCACAATAGTCTGTGTTCTCTTAGAACCACATGGTTTCAGCTTTGCTGAAAGATCCCAGGTGAACAGCACTGAATTTATAGGAGACACTGGTACAGGCTTTGAGGGAAAGTGTAGCACACATTAGGATGCATGGATTGTCAATTCACCTTCTATTAAAATATATTATTTTTAAGATATTTATGAGAAAAAGTATTCCTAAATGAAAACATCACTAAATTTCAAATAAAAATGATACAGCAAAATATTTTCCTCAAATCAAATTTTATAGTTTCAATCATATGAGATTAAAAACCTAGGTGATTTACAGGTTGAACACCCCTAGTCCAAAAACCTGAAATCCAAAATGCTCCAAATTCCAAAACTTTTTGGGCACCAACATGATGCCTCAAGTAGAAAATTCCACACCTGACCTCATGGGACAGATTGCATCCAAACACAGGTGCACAACTGTCTTCGGCAGCCCCAGGCTAGTGTACAGGTAACCTTTTAATGAAAACACAGCATTGTAGGTGGAGATTGAAAGCCTGCTGTTTGTTGTCATTGTTGTTTAGCAGCCAATACAGATATTCTGGTGATGCTACCTTGCTGCTTAGTTTCCTCACACACACTATTTTTCCACTGTATTAATTGTTAAGTCATATGTTTTACTGTTACGTAATTATGTGTAAGAAAATTACTTATCAGTAGGTGGCATATAAATTCAGAGTCAAGAATAACAGTGATGCCAAACAATCACAGACTGTTCACATGGGTGGCTGAGACAGTTATACCTTTGGTTTCTGATGGTTCAAAGTACACAAATCTTTATTTCATGAACAAAACTATTAAAAATGGTATAAAATTACTTTCAGGCTATGTGTATAAGGTGTGTATGAAGCACTAATTTTCATGTTTAGACTTGGGTCCTATCCCCAGGATAGCTCATTATGTATATGCAATATTCAAAAATAATAAAAAAAAAAATCCAAAAATCCAAAACACTTCTAGTCCCAAGCATTTTGGGCAAGGGATACTCAACCTGTACTGTGAATATTTCACACAATGGAAGTTTTATTATTTATGTTATTTTTTTTTAAGTCAGCCATCCTCAAAATCGAGCACCTTCCATTCCATTTGACAGAGGTGAGCTGTCTGGTATATTGCTGCGAGCACTTCTGGTACCTGATTTTCCTTCACTGTTTGCTGTCTTAGATAAGCCATACGGCATGTTTGATGAAAGGGTTGATTTTAAAGGAGGTCGTCCCCGTTTTGACTTCTGCCTCTCCTCATCTCTCTTTTCGTCCTTTTCACTATCTTCTTTATTCTGGGCAACAACAACAAAATGTATGAGAAGGGCCAATGCTTTATGAAAAATGAACATCCTACTTATCCAAAGAAAACTACATCTCAAAAAAGGTTTGATATTTTATATGTCACTTCCTAGTCTGTGCTTATAGAAGGATCAAGAGTTTTCTGGCTGGTCTGAGAGGTTATCGGCACTTATTAACATTAGTGTCACTGAAATTGGTATATAATCCTCCACTTCTGAATTTCTAACGTATTTTGTATTTACATAAATACAATATTGTACAATTGTAATACTGGAATTATATTGTGATGGTCAGCATCAGAGCATTAGAAGGCTATACAACCATTCAGCACTCCCCACTGTTCCCTACTATCCCCTGCAGAAGGGAAAGATACCTATCATCCACTAGACAAAACCATGGGCAAATCTCTACAGCAAAGCTTGACAACGGAGGGTGTGGGTGAGGGTACAACTGGCCAGTATATATGTGTTTTAAAATTTTAGTATTGGCTTCTAGCATTTAAAAGTCAAATTTCACATTTTAAGAAATATAGTGGTCTTGAAAAATCCTAAAATCTGGCAACCCTGGGTCTGCATTCCCACAGCAGAGTGGTTAGTTCCATTCTGTCTAAATGAGGAATGTGTCCTCTCATTTGTCACGGTTAGTCTTACTTTATCCTTCTCCTATAAAGCCTCTACGGGAATATGAGTTTGAAAGTCATGTCCTAAGGGTTGCTGGTTTTCACCTTTGCCGAAACAATGTGGTAATGTGTTACTTTTAAGCTCCTGGGTTATAAAGAAAAAATCACAATTAACTTTCAAGAATCAAGATTTTTTTTTTTTTTTTTGAGACAGAGTCTTGCTCTGTTGCCCAGGCTGGAGTGCAGTGGCGCGATCTCCGCTCACTGCAAGCTCCGCCTCCCGGGTTCACGCCATTCTCCTGCCTCAGCCTTCTGAGTAGCTGGGACTACAGGTGCCTGCCACCATGCCTGGCTAATTTTTTGTATTTTTAGTAGAGACGGAGTTTCACCGTGTTAGCCAGGATGGTCTTGATCTCCTGACCTCGTGATCTGCCCACCTCAGCCTCCCAAAGTGCTGGGATTACAGGCGTGAGCCACCACACCCGGCCAAGATGATTATTACAATAAGATTTATTAGACAAACACAATATCGTATATGCATATTACTAAGCAAAAGAAGCCAATCTAAAAAGGCTATATGGTGTATGATTCCAATTATATGATATTCTCGAAATGGAAAAAACGATGGAGAGAGTAAAATGTCAGTAGTTGTCAGGGGTTGGGGTGGGGGTAAGAATAAACAGAACATAAAGGACTTTTAGGGCAGTAAAGTTACTCTATATGATACTATAGTGGTGGATCCATGTCATTATATATTTGTCAAAATCCATAGAATACACACCACCAACAGTGAACCCTAATGTAAATGATGTACTCTGGGTGACAATAATGTGTCAATGTAGGCACATCAGTTGTAACAAATACCCCACTCTGGTGGGGGATGTTGACAATTTGGGAAGACTATGCATGTATGGGGCAGAGAGTATATGGAAGGTCTATATACCTTGTTCTCAATCTTGGTATAAACCTAAAACTAAGAAGTCTTAAAAAACACACAATACAATTTGAATAATTCCTATACATATTATAAGGGACATAAATCTACAAACATACTTTCGCTTTTTTCTTCTGTTTTTTCTTTGGTCCACCTTTGTCCAAAGGCCAGATTATCCTGTCAGCCTTCACCCACTCATCATACCTTAAAAAAAAAAAAAAAGAATATGTACAAACTTTATAAATTATAACCTTTTTGAAATGTATTCACCAAACAAAAACAACAGTGAGACAGACTAAATAGTTTGTTCTTAGTGTTGGCAAGAATATGAAGGGCACAGGGGCTGGTTTGCTGGTAACATGTGCCAGTAACTGTACTAGGTATTTTGCATAACCACTAGGGAAAGGCAAGAGGATTTAAGAGTTAACAGGTTTAGAAGGAGGTCTTGGAAAGCAAACTCTAGATTCAAGACAATCTGAACTGCTTTGTTTTCTACAGCTTTTACAGACCTGAGCTTATAATCAGATTCTGCACTAGAATTCGCTCTATTGAATGAATAATAGAAAGCTAGTCAGATAAATTCAGATTTGCAAGGTGATCAGTTTCAGGTTATTTTATCAAGTCCATTTCAACTTCCTTTTCTTCCTCAACACTCTCTCTAGTCTCTAGTAAAAATATAAAAAATTAGTCTCTAGTCTAGTATTTCCAATAAAATTTTCTTCTGAACTACATTGCCTTTAGGACTCTGAAATTTTTTAGAGATATCTGTATTTCACCTCCTTTATCTAAGTTTATTCTGTTTAGCTCAAGTTGAAAACTCATTTCCCCTAAACTTTTACTTAAAATTTTTATTTTTAAATTTATTTTTAATTTAATTTTCTGGGGGACAGTTTCAATATTGTTGCCCAGACTGGCATGCAATGGTGCCATCTTGGCTCACTGCAACCTCTGCCTCCTGGGTTCAAGTGATTCTTATGCCTCAGCCTCCTGAGTATCTGGGATTACAGGTGCCCACCACACCCAGCTAATTTTTTATTTTTCGTAGAGACGGGGTTTCGCCATGTTGACCAGGCTGGTCTTGAACTCCTGACCTCAGGTGATCTGCTCACCTTGGCCTCCCAAAGGGCTGGCATTACAGGGGTGAGCCACTGGACCCAGCAACTTTCTTGAAAGAGGGCCTCACTCTGTTGCCAGGATGGAGTGAGAGGCATGATCCCCTGAGCTCAGATGATCCTCCCACCTCAGCCTCCTGAGTAGCTGAGACCATGGGTGTACACCATTGCATCAAGCTAATTTTTGTATTTTTTATAGAGACGGGGGTTTTGCCATGTTGCCGAGGCTGGTCTTGAATTTCAGAGCTCAAGTGATCTGCCCACCTCAGCCTCCCAAAGTGCTAGGATTATAGGTATGAGCCACTGCACCTGGCCTTCTCAAATGATTACTATCACTGCTGAATGTCTATAGTCCAAGTGACTAATCAGGGGCAAATAAGAAATTAAGTTTTCTGGAACTAAATAACAGTTTTTACATTATATAAATATACAAGTATTTATAGAATTAAGTTAAAATCTAAAAATATGTACACTTAATTGAAGAAACTACAGGCAGTCCTTGCTTTAGACCAGGAGTGTCCAATCTTTTGGCTTCTCTGGGTCACACTGGAAGAAGAATTGTCTTGGGCCACACATAAAATAACACTAACGATAGCTGATGAGAAAAAAAAAAAAAAAAAGAAAAAGAAAAAAGAAAAAGAAAAAAAAACCACACAAACAAAAAAACTCTCATGTTTTAAGAAAGTTTATGAATTTATGTTGAGCCACATTCAAGGCCATCCCGGGCTGCATATGGCCTGTGGGCCACGGGTTGGACAAACTTGCTTTAGACTGTAGCGTGTTAATAGAAACTCATGTATCTGGAAACGATATTCTTGCTTTGTAAACTAGTTACCATGGAGATGTACAAAGTAAAGACATGGTTCCTGTATGCATGTATTTCAGCTGACATGGTACCATGACTACCTATACAGATGCTCCTTTACTTATCATTCCATTATGTCCTGATAAACTCATCACAAACTGAAAATATCGTAAGTCGAAAAATGCATTTAATACATCTAGCCTACTGAACATCACAGCTTAGCTTAGCCTACCTTAAACATGCTCAGAACACTTATATTAGCCTACAGTTGAGCAAAATCATCTAACACGAAGTCTATTCTGTAATAAAGTCTAAAATATCTCATGTAATTTATTGAATACGCTGTACAATATTGGTTGATTAGTCTCATGGTTTCTTCGCTGCTTGATGTGGCTTGCCACCACTGCACAGTCTGATGAGAGAGTATCATACTGCGTATCACTAGATCAGTAAAAAAAAAAAATCAAAATTCAGGCCGGGTACAGTGGCTCACGCCTGTAATCCCAGCACTTTGGGAGGCCGACGCGGGCGGATCACAAGGTCAAGAGATCGAGACCATCCTGGCCAACATGGCGAAACCCCATCTCTACTAAAAATACAAAAATTAGCTGCGCGTGGTGGCATGCATCTGTAATCCCAGCTACTTGGGAGGCTGGGGATGCTGAGGCAGGAGAATCGCTTGAACCCAGGAGGCGGGGTTGCAGTGAGCCCAGATCGCACCACTGCACTCCAGTCTGGTGAAAAAGCAAGACTCCGTCTTAAAAAAAAAAAAAAAAAATCAAACTTCTAAGTATGGCTTCTACTGAATGCATATAGCTTTTGAACCATTTTAAATTAAAAAAAATTGAAGTTGAACCACTGTAAGTTAGGAACTACCTGTACCATGATTTGAAAACGATCTCTCACCTCATTAACCCAGTATCTAGTTTCTAAAATGGGACTGGCTATGAGCATTGTACTAGGCCTTTAAATATCTGTACTTTGTTAACTTATATGGAAATGTTTATTCATCTGAACATACACTGAGGGCCTACTAGTATGCACTGTATCAGGAAGTACATAGAGAATAAACATGGCCCATGTTCTCAAGCAACCCATAGTCTGTTATAAAAGACAGACATAGGGTAAAATCAAGTATAGTCTGGTAAGTGCAATAAGAGAGTTGCGTATCTGATCCAGGGCTAACAAAGGGATAACTCTATCCAATTCCACAATTCCAAAGGAGGTATCAGACAACCAAGAAGCGCAAGCCTGATTTTTAGTGTACTTGGTCCTGGCGACACTGGACAAAGCAGTATACCATGTAGGTACTTCTAGCACTAATACTACTAACCAAGGACAGTCCCAGGATTTCTTAGTGAGAGACCAGGACTCTTCTCACACTTCTTACACTTGCAGATACTCCCTTTCAGGAATCTGGCTAAATTCTTTAGGAACCATGGTGGCTTCATCTCAACGAACAGGCCAGAATTATACCAGCTTTTAGGAGTAGACGAGAACAATGAAAAAACATGAACCAGGAGAGTACCAGTTAAGTAACGAATTAGGGAGATGACCAATCCAAAACCTGAGTGTATAATAAAATGACTGCTGAGAAGAGTCATAAAGTAAAACATTAAAGAGATGAGAAAGAAAGATGATACGGGAAATTCTAGAAAGCAGAACACAGACATATACAGATGTGAAACAGGAGTGGAGAGTTGTGAACTAAATAAGAATCTGAAGAAGAAAGAAGGCTATCCTGTGATGCAACTGGAAATATAATGACTGCAAGTTGGTAAGATGTAGTCCTTTTCCCCTGAATTCAGCAATACATTGTAAAGAAAACAAAACAGTTAACATTCATGGAGCACTAAGTGCCAGGCATGATTCTAAGCATTTACATCTTAATACAAATATTATCACTACAGTAGTCCCTGCTTAGCCACAGCATAGTTCAATTACCCATGATCCAAAAATATTAAGATATTTTGAGAGAGAGAAAGACTACATTCATATAACTTTTATTACAATATATTGTTATAATTGCTGTATTTTATTATTATTGTTAATCTCTTACTGTGCTTAATTTATAAATTAAACTTTATTGTAGGTATGTATGTATAGGAAAAATGATAGGATATATAGGATTCAGTACTATCTGAGGTTTCAGCATCCACTGGGGGTCTTGGAACACATCTCCAGCAGATGAGAGGGAACTACTGCATTATACAACACCTCTACAAAATAGGAACCGTATTTTTCCCAGTTTAGAGATGAGGGATTTGAGTCATAACAGAGCACACATCTAGTGTATAGAGAAACCCAGGAGCAGTCTGGCTCCAAATAAATACAGGGCAACTAGAGATATTAAACATGCCAGATTTTGTAAAAGACAACAAGAAAGGCAGCCCCCGACATTTAGGAATTTGCCTGGCACTATCCGTTGGGCCTTGGTGTTGCTTGGAGCTAGTCTGGCACGCATAGCTAGGCCACACTGTCCTGCTGTTGAAATATGAACAATTTCAAAGAGCATCAACATCAGACAACTCCATTCTGTGATCATGATGCATCAAAACAAAAACAAGACCACTTCCTAATCGTGTCTGAACACAGAAAAAACAGGAACATTGTCCAAGTCACAAAAACGACCAAACATCGTTTTTTTCTTGACTAATGTGAGTGATTGCTGTTTCTTTACCAGTTATAGTGTTACCTTGGTCTGTCTCTCCTTCTAGATAAGATTTATTAAGAAAACCAATTATAATTACCCCAGCTTCCTGACAGGATCCAATATGGAGCAAAATCCCCCTTTTTTTTTTTTCTTTTTTTTTAAATAAGAGACAGGGTTTTGCTCCATCGTCCAGGCTGGAGTGCAGTGGCATGATCACAGCTCATTGCAGTCTCCAACTCCTGGGCTCCAGTGATCCTCTCACCTCAGCCTTCTGGGTAGCTGGGACTACAGGTACGTGCCACAATGCCAGGCTAATTTTTAATTTTAATTTTTTGTAGGGATGGGGGTCTAACTATGTTGCCAGGTCTGGTCTCGAACTCCTGGCCTCAAGCAGTCCTTCCGCCTCCACCTCCCAAAGTGCTGGTATTACAGGCACGAGCCACCATACTCTGCCTTTCTTAAACCCTCCCCAAAATAATCTAATGGAATATCAAATCTAAGTTCTAACGTTCTGTTTTATTAATTAGTCGACTTAGAATTATTACAGTGCTTGACACAGGCTTGATTTCTGATTAATGAAACAAACAAACACTGCACAGTTGGAAGCTAGGGAACTGGCTCCCTGCTCATATTCAGTAATATGTCTCCACAGAATTATGAATTATTGTTTTCCAAAGGTGGTGCCTTGAGCCTCTGTTGATTCATTTAACACCTTATTACTAAGGTGCCCTATGGTTTCCCTTGCTGTGTGTTCTTCCTCACTATAAATGAGTAATAAATGTAACTTGTTCTAACTACAGGTGTGATCCTGGTAGTCTCCGGCTAGAAGCATTGACACTGCCAGTATAACAGCAGGAATGTCAAAGTCTTGGAAAATTCAGAATCAAGGTGTGCTTTGTAAATATATACCATCATTTGCTTTCACTCTTCACAACATTAAGTTGATGTTCTATTTAACCACTGAAAAAATTTCAATAGTAAGAAAATACTTTCTTGCTTACCTGACATTCCATCCATAGTAATGTACCAAATATAAAACTTCTCCATCATCAATTTCAGTGCTTTTAATACTGGCTTCATAAATTTTCTGAGTCTTCCCTCGTCCGTATTTTACTTTCACTTTGGTTCCTGTTAGGCAGGGTTCCATGTCTTCCTCATCTTCCTCTCCTTCAGAGTCACATTTGCTTTCAGTTTCTTCCCTGCAGTAAGTTATAATATTGATAATGCTACTAATAACTTAATGAAGAACAAAATATGCTAAAAGAATTCAACAGGTAGATTATTCACAACCTAAATATTACCTTAGTAACATATCAGTGGAGGAGGAGAAGAAGGAGGAGAAGGAGAAGATTTCTGTGGCCTACTTACTAAGGAATTTATTACGTGAAGGTGCACTGTACCCAAAGTAAATCCATACTTTTTAAAAGCCAATCAAGTCACAGCTAATGATGATCTGTAATCAAACAAATCACTTCTGACAAAACAAGAAAAATACGCTCTGAAAAAATTCTTTAGAATTCGTATTTAAGTGCCAGCTAACGATGATCTGTAATCAAACAAATCACTTTTGACAAAACAAAATAAGAAAAATATGCTCTGAAAAAATTCTTCAGAATTCATATTTAAGTGCCACCTTATATGTAAAAAAAAGATCTAAGGATATTTTGTAACTTCCTGCAACTGAATTTTCTTAAATCTGCTTTACTACCACAATTAGAATAGTTCTTGGCAAGACTAGTTTTTTTAGTGGGCAAAATAATAAGCAAGGGCTATCTACTTTAGTAACCATGTAAACTAATTTATATTTTAAAGGTTTCCCAACCCTAACAAAGAAAAGAAATTTGAGTATTAGGTCACTTGCTGACACTGTAGGATAGCACCACAAGAACAAAGCTTTACATTTGTGTTGAATTCTATTTGTTTACTCATATTCCATCAGCTTTTCTTTGTATTGATAATCAGGTATAAAGATTAAAACAGGACGGTCTAAAAATACTTTTAATATTTTTATAACAAAACATTGTGTATCAATGCTGTAAAGACTCACAAGAGAACTGCATCAAAGATCATTCTAGTGTCACAAGCATTAAAAGCTCAACAAGTAGTATTGTTCTCTGTAATAAATATAGGGCATTATTTTGGTGACCCCTGGGGGTCCTGACATGAAGCTTTGACAGCCCATTTGCAGTGGGAATGTTTTCTCTTGGAGGACACCTTCCAATAATAGACTGATGAGGTAAATTCAAAACATTATGAGAAAAACTACTTAAAGATAATATTGTTCTTCATATTCAAGTCTGTGAAGTTTTCTCTAAAATAAACCTCCATTTACATAGCAGTTATAGTCTTTTTAAATCACATTTTTACATAGATGTATTATATGTTTTATATACATATTTCAATATACATATTTTGATGTTTTTCACACAAAGCTTCAAAGCTTTTCACAAAGCTTCAAACTATAATTAGGCCTTCCTTTTTTTTTGAGACAGAGTCTCACTCTGTTACCTAGGCTGGATGGAGTGCAGCGATACAATCTTGGTTCACTGCAAGCTCCGCCTCCCGGGTTCACGCCATTCTCCTGCCTCAGCCCCCCGAATAGCCGGGAATACAGGTGCCCACCACCGCGCCTGGCTAATTTTTGTATTTTTAGTAGAGATGGGGTTTCACCGTGTTAGCCAGGATGGTCTTGATCTCCTGACCTCATGATCCGCCTGCCTCGGCCTCCCAAAATGCTGGGATTACAGGTGTGAGATACTGCGCCCGGCCAATTAGGCTCTACTTTTTAAGTGGTTCACCTTTGCTTAAATTTTTTTGTCCAAATATTTAAAATTCTATACTCATATCATTACACTCAACTCCAATTATTTCCTCCTACTTTTCCTAATCCTAATTATATTTCATTACAGAACCTTTTCTTACTCACTAACCTAGTTCATACGTAATTGTGATAGCTCCTGTGCCTATTTGTATTAAATCAAATTACCTCTCCCATTCACTAATCATCCTATTTTTCCAAATATTTATTATCTCAATGGCAGGTCAGTTTTCCCAAATTTGGCTTAACAACTCAAATTTCTAGAAAAATTAACATCACATAATAATAGAAAAATAACTATAGAAGAGAGCTGGTATTACAAGTAAGTGTGTTATGTTGTTGCTCAGTTAAAATTCATTTTTAGTAGTGTCCTAAAATTAGTAAATCCATTTCTCAACGCTTACAGAAACAGCTAATACCTTGGTGAGAGACTACCTTGATCTTGCTGGACTGCCTAATCTTTGACTATTTTTAAGTCAGTTCAGTCCATACTTGTCTAATACATAGAAAAAAAGAATACAGGTTTTACTCAACAGTAAACAGGATGGACATTAAAAAATCTAAAATTTATTGTTGTGATGTGGGGCAAGAATGTATTTTCCAAACTAGAATCAGGGGTGCATGCCACTTAATCTAATACAATAACTTGAAAAAGAAAAATGTCTTAAAGCTAACACACAGAAACATCTGCTAGTACTGTGCACCCATGTGTTTGTTAGCTTTCCCACATTGTACCTTTTTTAAAATGGAATTTTTGCTGTCGCTGTTTCCTCTTGTCCACTTCCTCCATTTTTCTCCAGCTCCCTTCCCTGCTGTCAACTGCAGGACCTTTCTTTTGACTGGGTGGCGCAGCCTTCTTTGAGGCCACTGTTTAGGGCACAAGTGCTATTAAAATGGTGCGACCAGTATATTCTCCGATTCCGAAAGGCAATACACATCATCTTCACAATGTGTCTCACCTTCATTAGACAAGAGGAACGGAAGTCCCAATAAGAAAACATTCCCTTAAACCTGAATCTCTAAGCAGGAACAAAGCGCTGTTGTACCCCAGACAGGTGCTTCTGGAGAACAAACATAAGATAATGTACCTCTCTTGGCTTTTCTCTTCCTCTTCATCTGAATCTTTGTCAGAATCCTCCTGTTTTTTAATTTTCTTCTCTTTTTGCTTTGGTGTATTTTTTCTCCCCAGTAGTAGCTCATTTTCTTTTTTCTCTGCAGTTTCATAGTCATCATCTGCATCCTTATTTTCTGTATCATTGTCTTTTAATTTGTCTTCTGTTTTCTCTTCTTCAATTTCCTTTTTAATAGAATTTACATCTCGAGCAATTCTCCTTCGTCCCTAGTAGAGGTGATAAAAGCTTTAAAATAGCTATCACTATAAAGGGGAAAAAAGTAGGAAAAAACATCTTTTCCTTTAACCTTCACAGCAATGACTCTGGCTTGAAACACGGCCCTGAAAACCAACTCAAAGGTACATTTCTCTTCCTTTTGAAAGTAAAAGAATAACTAATATAAATTACTTAATTATGTCCAGGTCTACTTTGGCTACATACTACTTAAGAAATATCTGTCAGAATCTGTTTGAGTGAAAAAAGGAAACAACAACAAAAAAGAAATAAAAGTTGTCTCCTTTGTTTACTACGTCATTTTATCTCACTTTTATTCTCAACTATAATAAAAATTTAAAATAAATTATCTAATGTTAATGATAAAACGTAACAATAATAAAGCATATCCCCTGAATTTTGCTTCTTTAAAAGCTCTGTGGTCTCTAATTCTACAGCTTAGTAAAACAAAATTTACATTGTCACTGTATTTGTGGATGACTACATTTTAAAAGGACTGAATTGCATAAATGGCAAAAAAAGTGAGGAGACTTCTTTGAATGAGTATCTGGAGAGTTCGCTGGGCCAACAGCAATATGTTTTACCCCCACTAGCTTCTATCTAGCCCACTGAATGCTGAAGTGACCATGACCGGTGAGCAATTTCACTATCTCCTAGGTTCTATTTCAAGACAACTTTTATACACTGGCAGAATTCTCCTCTTCTTGGAATAAAGCAGATAAACAGCCGGCAACTTAGGGAGCATTAGGATACAATTAATATCTCAGTAAGCAAATGTTTTCCCTAGTTGCTGGCTATGT
The DNA here is from genome assembly GCF_003255815.1 of Theropithecus gelada. NCBI lineage: Eukaryota > Metazoa > Chordata > Mammalia > Primates > Cercopithecidae > Theropithecus > Theropithecus gelada. Next base: position 59,683,535 of record NC_037675.1, on the reverse strand, counting down.
GCTATTTACACTTCAAAGGCAGGAAAAGAAGAAATTTTTTTCTATCATAAAGCACTAGCATGCAAGTTCCAAGATGGCACTTCCATCTCCTCAGATCTACACAGTGGCTGGCACATAGCAGGTGTTTTTGTTTTTTTTTTTTTGAGACAGAAGCTCACTGTGTCGCCAGGCTGGAGTGCAGTGGTATGATCTCAGCTCACTGCAACCTCTACCTCCCAGGTTCAAGCGATTCTCCAGCCTCAGCCTCATGAGTAGCTGGGACTACAGGCGCACGCCACCACGCCCAGCTAATTTTTGTATTTTTAGTAGAGATGGGGTTTCACCATGTGGCCAGGATGGTCTTGATCTCTTGACCTCGTGATCCGCCCGCCTCGGCCTCCCAAAGTGCTGGGATTACAGGCGTGAGCCACCGCGCCCGGCCTAGCAGGTGCTTTTAAAATATCTGTAGGTAAATGAATGAAAACAACTGCTATAAAACTTGGGTCTGTATGCCTTTTTCCCAGAAGTACCATTTTTATTTATTTATTCAATTTTTTGAGATGGAGTCTCGCTCTATCACCTAGGCTAGAGTGCAGTGGTGCGATCTTGGCTCGCTACAACCTCTGCCTCCTGGTTTCAAGTGATCCTCCTGCCTCAGCCTCCTGAGTAGCTGGGACTACAGGTGAGAAATGCCATTTTTAGAAGCCTGGCTTATATATGTGGATAAGTGATGAGGATATTTTTACAAGCAAATGTATTACAGCACTTTTTAAAATAGTAAAAAATTGGGAGAAAATTTAGGAGAATGTAAATTTATGGTTCATCTATACTAGACAGCACATTGCAGATATTTTATGTAGGACGAGGAAGGTTTTTAGGTAATGACAACGAAGTATGTCCACAATACATACAATAAAATATTATTCACCTTTAAAAAGGAAGGAAATTCTGACACGTGCTACAACATAATGTCTTGCAGATATTATGCTGAGTGAATAAGCCAGTACAAAAAGACAAACACTGTATGATTTCACTTATATAAAGATACCTAGAATATCAAATTCATAGGCACAGAAAGTAAAATTGTGGTTGCTAGGGGTTGGGGGAAGAATGAGGAGTTACTGTTTAATGGGTACAGAATTTCAGTTTTGCAAGGTAAAAATGTTCTGGAACTGGATGGTGGTGACGCTTATGCAACAGTGAGAATGTACTTAATGCCAATGAAATGTACACTTGAAAAGAGTTAAGGTGGCAAATTTTATGTTATATGTACTTACCACAATTTTTAAAAAAATTAAAAAAAGAAAAGAAAACCAATTTGGAAACTTCATGACATTCACTAAAAGATTCCATTTACTACATGAAAGAATGAACAGTTTTAACAACTGGTTTCTGGACTATAAGACAAAGAAATTTCACATTCTTTTTCATTAAATATGATTCCACCAAAAAATAAGACATATTATACTAATTAAACTTCTTTGATGGTGCGGTAAATTCCTTTCTCTTTCTAAAACTTGATAAATCCTACTATGTAAACATCACTGGACACTGATCCAAATGCTAGTGACAATTCCTAAACAGACTTTATATATTAAAGGAAAGAAGGAGCAGAGTTGGAAGATACAACTAGCGTACATGTACACATCACTAGAGCCACACAGTGTGCTATAAAGTTACAGAGAAAGACAAGATACCATCTAGTTCAGGGCACAGGCACTATAAAGAGGTGATTCGTTTATTCAACATCTATTTAATAAGCCTTTATTACGTGCCAGGCACTATTCTAAATGTCTGGGATCTGTCAATAAATGAAATAAACACTAATCCCTGACCTCGTGGAGTGTAATTCTTGTGTAGAGTGGCGCAAAATAGATAATCACAATAAACAGAATAAGTAAATTACAAATAGGAGCAACATTACAGGGACTGAGAGTTCTAAAGAGAGGAGGCAGGTTACAATTTCAGATAAGGTGACCGAGATAGCCTTCAATGAGGTGATACTTTAGCAAAAGACTTGGAAAAGGAGTATCTGAGATTCATCCCAGACGAGAATGACTTGATCGAACATAAACAGAAAACAGAAGGAAGGGTTTTCAGGTAGAGAAAATAATATACAATATATTTAGAAAAAAGTAGTTAGCTAAGCAGCATTAAATACTGGAAAATAAGCTAGGTTCACTGTAGTACTTTTGTGTATATACGAAAATGGCTATAATAAAAAATTTTAAGTAATACTTAAACCAGATAAAACTAGTATTAAGCACTCACCCTCGGAGATTTTAATTCTATCTCTTCTCTTTCACTTTCACTGTTTGAATCAATATTTTCCTCAGGTTCACTCTTCACTTCTGTTAAAGGCATTTCTTGATCTAATTTGAGAGCCTCTTCCATTGATTCTTCTAAGTCTTTTTTTTCCTCTTTTACTTTTGGTTCATGGTGATGAATAGTTCTGAACTGAATATTTGCCGAACGGCAGTACTCCTCAAAACCATACAGATACCTAAACAAACAATATTTCATTTAAGAAATCTTACAGTCTTTGCATTTAACTTGAATTCACATGTTATTAAACACATTTTTAAAAAGTAAAGCCCAGTAATTTAAAAAAAATTTTGTGTTGCTATTTTCTGTGTTACTATTTTCTTGGTGTTTTAGATAGAATTATAAATAGAAAAACTGATCATAAAATGCTGTCCTGAGACGTCTCAGCTTGTGATAACTAAACATAACTATCGTAAGTTTTGATATGAAGGCTGTTCACCCCAAAAGATGTAGCTCTATAATATGTATCATAATCGCAGACACTGTCTGCGTCTTGCTTTTGGAAAGGAAATCAGGACAACATAAGAAATGGAGTAAATAAGATTTGATGCAATGAAATAACTTTCAATCACAAGTATCTGTCAACCTAAACCTTTTTATACACTTTCTCTAACTTTAATGTTCCTAGATTGATGTATTCTTGTTAACAAAGTAAATGGAAAATATTTCCTATAAATATATATTCTTTGATGAATAAACTATACTACTTACTTTCTATAAGCAGTTTTTACATTGTAGGAAGCAGCTGAATTCAAAATAGGAATGCCAAGGTCCATATAAATTTGCTTCCATACAGCACCACTATCAATCTGGAAAATTAAGTTTTTACGTTAACATTTGCAAAGGGAATTAATCTTTTTTTTTTTTTTTTTTTTTTTTGAGACAGGGTCTCACTCTGTTGCCCAGGCTGGAGTGCAGTGGCGCAATCAGGGCTCACTGCAGCCTCGACTTCCTGGGCTCAAGTGATCCTCCCACCTCAGCTTCCCGAGTAGTTGGGACCACAGGCATGCGACACCACACCTGGCTAATTTTTGTTGAGATAGGGTTTCGCCATGTTGCCCAGGCTGGTCTCGAACTCCTGAGCTCAAGCAATCCACCCCGCCTCAGCCTCCCAAAATGCTGGGATTACAGGTGTGAGCCACCATGCCTGGCCAGGAAATAATCTTTACCCTAATATTCTATGTTCATTAAGGAAATGTATTTATTATCCAATGTGCATATAATGCAATATAAAATAATTTACCTTTTTATGACATCAATACATGTTTCAAATAGCAATGTTATACTTACATTGTCACATCCACCCTGATGATAAACCAGTCTGAAGAGTTTGAAGAGATTGAGATCTTTATAGCCCAAAACAGGTGGTTTGTTGATTGGAGTACCTTTTCAATGTAAGTAGGTAGAAATAAAATGTTTATTCAAATGAGAAATACTAATTTGAAAACAAAGCTGTCAACTTCTAATTTCCCAAATTTCATTAATTAGAGGCACATATTTAAAGAGCCTTAAACAATGTAAGACAACATAAGATATGCTCTCCATTATTTATATAGCCTTTGTGGGGAACTTCAGATTTTAGGTGTTATACTTCTAAAACTAATAAAGCCACCTCTTTAACTGTGAATGAATTGAGTAAAACTAAACACTACATGGTGTGGCCAACAATGTTGCTGGTTCAAGAAGCTTGGGCATAGGGCTGGGTGCAGCGGCTCACACCTGTAACCCCAGCACTTTGGGAGCCTAAGGCAGGAAGATCACTTGGGCTCAGGAGTTTGAGACCAGCCTGGGCAACATGGCGATATCCTGTCTCTACAAAAATTAAAAGGAAAACATTAGCTGAGTGTGGTGGTGTGCACCTGTGGTCCCAGGTACTCGGGAGCCTGAAGTGGGAGGATTGCTTGAGTCCAGGAAGTGGAGGCTGGAGGGAGCCATATTCATGCCACTGCACTCCAGCTTGAGTGACAGAGCAAGACTCTGTCTCAAAAAAAAAAAAAAAGTTTAGGCATAAACAAACACAATAGAAAAGATAAGATTTACACCCTGGTTCCATTTTCACTGCTTTGACACAAATGTTAAGACTGTTAGCAGTAATCTGAAGGATGATTTCTGAAGGCCACACAGAATGTTTAGGACCAATTTATCTTAAGATTTTCCAGGACTAACAAATGCCAAGGAGTAGGATGGTTTATAATTGTTCTATTATTCTACCTATATTAGAAATCTCATCCTTTTCAGATAACAATTGGTCTCCTATTATGTTTAATTTGCTGAGAACAAGGATCAGGCTAGTTTATCTAGTTTATTTACCACAAATACAGCATTAGCAATTAGTGGATATGCAGATTAACATTATAACTGGTCACTTTCTATTTCTAAAATATCAGAATATTCTTTAGTTTTATAAGTGACAGGGAAAACTAAATTGTATTAAAATACTTTCTCACTTGTTTCTATGTAAAATAGGTATTAACAGTTTAATTCCAAATATTTTACTACTGTCAGGTGTAACTGATTCTAGGATTTATTTAAAATCCAAAACTAGACAGGCATGGTGGTTCACAGCTGTAATCTCAGCACTTTGGGAGGCAGAAGTGAGAGAATCACTTGAGGCCAGGAGTTTGAGACCAGCCTGGGCAATATGGCCAAACCTGTCTCTACAAAAAATAGAAAAATAAAAAATTAGCTGAGTATGGTGGCACGTGCCTGTAGTCCCAGCTACTCGAGAGGCTGAGGCAGGAGGATCACTTGAGCCCAGGAGGTCAAGGCTGCAGTAAGCCAGGAGCAAATCACTGCACTCCAGCCTGGGCATCAAAGCAAGAACCTGTCTCAAAATAAATAAATAAATTATAAAATCCAAAACTGTTTATCTGCAATACTAACAAAAACAATGCATATACCTAGAATGTAAACATGTAAAATAAATGACTACTTTAAAATAATGAGCATGAAAATACCTCTGTCTTCCATAAACTTATAAAGCTGCTGGAGGAAGTTGTCCCTCTCTTCAGGATCAAGTTCTTCCTCAGGCTGTAAAGATAAAATACATAAATGTATGGCGCAGTGAACTGGAAAAGATACATGTCTTCTTTTACTTTTGTGAACCCAATGTAAAGTCATCAAATTTTAATAAAGCTGAAAAATCTGAATTTTCTCAATATCCTACAATGCCAGATTTTAAGTCATATTTATGAAGATATAAAATGTCTACCCTTCACTCCATTTACCAGTCTAACTCTACCTTTGAGTATCACTGTAAGGACTAAGATTAGCCAAGAGGAAAACATTCAGGAATAAAATGGGAGTGTTATGTTTTCACCTCACCTGTTTTTTTTTTTTAAGCCCATTAAAAATACTATGTGGCCCACGCAAATATACTGGCAGATGAGCACAATCATGACACATGTTCATTGTATCATATATTTATATCTAAAAGTAACTTTCATATAAATATGATAGGTTTTGTTATTGTCAGATGAATATAAACCAGGGATTGCAAAGTCACAGTGGCAAAGGATTTTTGTTTAGATGGTACAATGTTTTAAAGAAATCTGAATACATTTAAGTGAGTCATATACATTCTATTTTACCCCAGACCTCATCACCCCCTCATCTCACAATAACCTGGTTTTCTCTTTTGCCTTTCTAGTATGGCCCCTTTGGTTGACTTTGCAACACCTAAAAATAAGATAACAAAATAATTCCAGAAGTAATTCTTAGGGAAGGAAACAAGATACATAATTATTGATTTAGCTTCTTTAAAAATTCTTAAAGTTTAGCAATACTACAGAGAAACAAAACACTGATATGTTTCCTCCATATAAATGATCATAACTCAGAGTATTACTCTCCTCTGTTCTAAAAGAGCTCAGAATCTTTTTTTTTTTTTTTTTAGATGGAGTTTTGCTCTTGCTGCCTAGGCTGGAGTGCAATGGGACGACCTCAGCTCACTGAAGCCTCTGCCTCCTAGGTTCAAGCAATTCTGCTGACTCAGCCTCCTGAGTAGCTGGGACTACAGCAGTGTGCCACTACACCTGGCTAGTTTTTTTGTATTTTTAATAGAGATGGGTCTCACCATTTTGGCCAAGCTAGTCTCAAACTCCTGACCTCAGGTGATCCGCCCACCCCAGTCTCACAAAGTGCTGGGATTACAGGCGTGAGCCACAGCACCCGGCCTGGATTTTTGTCTTTACAAAGCCATATTCAAAACAAAGGCAATGCTCAAGCAATAAATGTTGAGTCTTTGGTGTCCAGAGGGCAAGAGGCACTTTAAAATTGTGTTATCTAATAGCTGATAATATAGCCAGGATCAATAAGTATGTAGTTGATTAAAATATATAATAAAAAACCATGAGACAATCAAGACAAAGGGAGTGAGATCTTTTATTACATTCTTTTTTCTTTTAGTACATTCATTCATAATGATTTATAACACTAAAATACTTCTACAAAATATGAAGAAATTTAAATCTAAGTTCTAACATGTGTCCAAAATCAGCAGTTTACAAAGTTAATAATCACTATAAAGTAGTTAGTAGGGGTGATTACTTAAAGCTCAAATTAAGAGACGGCAGTTTTTTCCCCATGTGAATTTAAAAATATTGCTTTTACAAAGTTAACTGCCAATGAATTAACTCAAGAAAAAAAGTAATTCAATAGCCCAAGAACCACTTCATGTATTAATTTTAAGAACTTCTAGTATGGGGAAAAAAAAATCAAAACCAAAAACCACTTATGCCAGACTGGCTCTATGCTTTGCCTGTGCCCTGTAATCATAATATTCTCTTTTCAGACGAAAACTTCATTCCAGTATATTTTTTTTAAAGACAATCTTGCTGTCACCCAGGCTGGAGTGCAATGGCACAATCTCAGCTCACTGCAACCCTCTGCCTCCCGAGTTCAAGTGATTCTCCTTCCTCAGGCTCCTGAGTAGCTGGGATTACAGGCATGCACCACCACACCTGGCTAATTTTTGTATTTTTAGTAGAGACTGGGTTTCGCCACATTGGCCAGGCTGGTGTCAAACCCTTGACCTCAGGTGATCCACCCACCTTGGCCTCCCAAAGTGCTGGGATTACAGATGTGAGCCACTACACCCAGCCTCATTCCAGTATTTATGATGCTACAGAATTCAGGGATCCCTTCTGTATCCAATATATGTAAAAGCAATTCTTTAAAAAGGCAGTAATTTAAAATCAAAGTTGCTCCCCAATACAAGTAAACAAAATCAACTCATCAACTGAAAAATTAGGTTGCACCCAACATTTGATAAATTTTTAAAGTTAAGAATACATTTTTATAGATAAAATTTGATTTATGTGTATTTTATTTAAAAGTTAGTGGGTAACCAAGAGTGCTTTAGGTTTCATGAGAAACTATGGCCAAAGAATTGTAGTTTTGGTACAGTTAAACAAGACATAAATGAATAAAGAATTCTACTTACAGACATATGCCTTGAGGGGAAATTTATTTTCTACCAAGAATAAATAAAAGATGATGCTATAAACAAAGTTTTAAACTTATCTGATGTTTCTGTGAAACTTAAAATTGCTTCTCTTACAAGCCACTCCTCATAATTATTCTTGAAAATAGCCTTGCTGCTAGTCACCTTGCAGTAAAACTGCATACGCTAGAAAACGCCTCCAATGAGAAGAATGTGCCTTTATGACTTTGTATGGGGCTCTTAATTGCTATCACGGTTTGCTTTCTCTATCCATGGCATTTTCATAGCAATTTCCCTCCTGGTCAAGGCCTGGGACTGTTGCATCTTTCAAGGGTTTTGGAGTGCGAGAGGGTTATAAGAATGGGAGGTAGAGGTCCACTAGACCATGCTGAGGAGACTTCTTCCCTTCATTTAGTCATTTACATTTATACATAAGAATAACTATGTACCCAGTAAAATGCCAGAGATCCAAGAGTCACATTCATGATCATAATTTCAAGAAATTTCCAATTTATTTAGTATTAGTATATACTGCCTAGTATTATAAGTAGTTGTATATCTATCTACACTACTAGATTGTGAATTTTCTGACTTTAGGCACATGTCTTCAGATTAAGCTCAAACATCTACTGATGGTTACCATGAATCAGAGATTGTTCAAAAGCACTGTGGATTAAAATGAGAACACATGGTTCCTTTCTATTTTTGCTGCTCTGAGTTTGGCAGGAGGTGTAGAAAGGTAAAAGAAGCCAATATAACACGATGTGATAAGTGTTGTAAAATACATAAAAGAATACAGGAGGAGCAAGTGAGGAAATGAATGGTTCTCCTTGAGATGAACTGGCAGTGGTAGTATTAGGCAGCTTCAAAATATAAATAGTAGACAGCCCTGGAGCTAGAGCAAACAGCATAAGCATGCGACTGACAAAGGCAGGCTGGGATTAGGAAAGGACTCTATAATAGTATGCTAAAGAATCAAAACTTGATACTGTGGTTAGATGTGAAATTTGAGACAGGGAAAGATAATTAGATCAGATTTGTATATTTAAAATTTCTCAGCCAAGAATGAGTTTGATGGATTGGAAGGGAAAAGGAAGCCATTATAACCATCCACAAGGAAGACAATGCATGCCCGAATTAGTCTTGCCAGCTGGGATGGAAAGTTCACCTCTTCGCATGAAAGGAAGAGGAAGAGAGAGAGAGAGAGAGAGAGAGAAAGACAGACAGACTGATGGAGGGATGGGGAGAGGGAGAGAGAAGGGAAGAGGGAAGAAAAGAGAACCACTGTGCCTGGCTTACTCATAACTTTACCACTAATGACTGGCATTTAGTTTAGACACTCATGTGAATGAAAATGGTATCTGTGCAAATGAATAGTGTAGAGTTTTCTTGTTTCACATTCATTGAGTATGAGAGCTAAGATTTATGATAATATAAATGCAAGAGTCAGGGAAAGACAGGAAATAGGAATAGTTGAGGATGTTCTAAGACACAGTTGGGGCGGGCGTGGTGGCTCACGCCTGTAATCCCAGCACTTTAGAAGGCCAAGGCAGGCAGATTACCTGAGGTCAGGAGTTCGAGACCAGCCTGGCAAACATGGTGAAGTCCCGTCTCTACTAAAAATACAAAATTAGGCCGGGCGCAATAGCTCATGCCTGTAATCCCAGCACTGTGGGAGGCCGAGATGGGCAGACTGCCTGAGCTCAGGAGTTCAAGACCAGCCTGGGCATTACGGTAAAACCCCGTCTCTACTAAAATACAAAAAATTAGCCGGGCGTGACAGCATGCGCCTGTAATCCCAGCTACTCAGGAGGCTGAGACAGGAGAATCACTTGAACCAAGGAGGCGGAGGTTGTAGTGAGCCGAGATTGTGCCACTGCACTCCAGTCTGGGCGACAGAGCAAGACTCCGTCTCAAAAAAAAAAACAAAAAACAAAACAAAATTAGCTGGGCATGCTGGCGTGCAGCACCTGTAATCCCAGCTAAGACTGCGCCACTGCACTCCAGCCTGGGCAAAATGAGCGAGACTCCGTCTCAAAAAAAAAGAAGAAGAAAAAAAAAATCACACAGGTGGTTATGGCCCATGACTTGCTGGCATTCACCTTGTCCCTTGTCCAAATATATTAATCAGAAAATGAATGATTATGCATTTGGAAATGGCACAAATTCTAGTAAACAGACTTCTTACCATTTTAGTGGGATGGGAAACTGATATGGTTTGGCTCTGTGTCCCCATCCAAATCTCATGTTGAATTGCAATCCCAAATACTGGGGGAGGGAACTGGTGGGAGGTGATTGGATCATGGGGGCAGATTTCTCCCTTGCTGTTCTCATGATGGTGTGGTCTCATGAGATCTGGTTGTTTGAAAGCGTAGAGCACTTCCCCCTTTGCGCTCTCTCGCGCTCGCTCTCTCGCTCTCTCTCTCTCTCTCTCTCCTGTTGCCACATGAAGATGTGCTTGCTTCCCCTTCACCTTTTCTCCTCATTATAAGTTTCCTGAGGCCTCCCCAGCCGTGCCTCCTGTACAGCCTGTGGAACTGTGAGTCAATTAAACCTCTTTCTTTATAAAATACCCAGTCTAATGTAGTTCTTTATGACAACGTGAGAACAGAGTAATACAGAGACAAATGCAATTCGAAAAATAAGATCATATCTTATTTTTGTAGGAGCTATTAACTTTCTTAGCTAGAAACTCTACTTTCCAATACACATTAGGAAGGTGGACAGTGTCCAAATTGTCAAAATATATCAGTAAAAGATGATGAACTTTACCCAAAGCTCCTCAGACCCATGTAACTTGTACACAGTTCTAACTGGTGGCTTGGGATAGTTTCCTAGCGTATAACATATTGGAGCCACAAAAATTGACATTTTTAAAGTGAGGAAAGGTGTAACTAAACTTGATCTTTGTGGTTTCCCTGTACTGTGTTTTGTATGTAACAGTACATATTATTGATGGGTATTCTCAGGTTTCAAGAACCCCTATGGGAATCCCTTAGAATTTTTGGTCAGGCGCAGTGGCTCCTGCCTGTAATCCCAGCACTTTGGGAGGGCCAGGCAGGAGGATCACTTGACCCTAGGGGTTTTAGACCAGACTGGGCAACAGAGCAAAACCTTGTCTCTATAAAAAAAAATAATAATAATAAATTAGCTGGGTATGGTGGTGCGTGCCTTTAATCCTAGCCCCGCTACTCAGGAGGTTAAGGTGGGAGGATGGCATATGCCTGGGAGGTTGAGGCTGCAGTGAGCTATAATCACCACTTACTCCAGATGTCTTCCCTCTGGTGTTTTCCCTTTGAATTCATTATCCATGAACATCTTTATAAAACATAGGTGGTTCCTGCTGGTAACCCTTTATTGGCTTTCAGCACCTTCAGGACGAGGTCTGGGTTTTTCATCACAGGCCTTTAGAAGTCTGCCCCATCATGATTTGACCCGTGCCCACCTCTTTGTTCCTACAAATATCTGTTGAATTTTTAAAATCTCAGCTGTTGTCACTTATTTTCTGAGTTTTTAAAACTTTCATTTTATCTTTCCTATTATACTTAATACTAACAAAGGGAATGGGCAACACAAAGGCAATATTCAATGTAATATCAACAGCAGCTTCTGAACAATATCTAAGTGGCAGCAGGGGAGATGTAAGAAGTCCCATATCGTGGAAGGGAGAATAAAGAAGTGTAAGTGGAACAAAATACAAACAAGGAGCACTGAAAATCAAGAACTTTTACTACAAGTGACAGAAAACTATCCCAAGATGACTTAAGCAAAAAATAATTTATTTTATAAACTCACAAAATTACGCAAGAAATTGAGATTACCTACAGAGTACACAGCCTGAGAAAACAGATACTATAAAGGGAAGTTAGATATCTTATCCCTTAGTTCCCCCCGCCAAGGTGAACTTTCTAGAACCTTATAACAAATTTCCCACCACCTTGTTTCAAAGAGTAATTTGCTACAACAATTACATAACCCATATTCATTCATTTAATGAAGGTTTAATATCAGCTAAGCAAGCTCTGTGTTGATAGCTGTTAGCTACACATACTGGTAGGAAAAGGAAAAAACAAAAACCCTGAAATCCCCTGCTTTCACAGATCTTACAATCTAGAGGAGGAAAGAACATTTTCTTAAAAGCCTGTAAAAAATTCTGAAACCTCTCTAAACCTTGGTTTTCTTAATTTTTATATATATATATATATATACACACACACACACACAAAGATACATATATATATACACACACAAATATATATATAAAGAGAAGGTTCTAGGAGATTTATTGTAAGGTTCTAGAAAGTTCACTTTGGGGCTGGGCGCAGTGGCTCACGCCTATAATCCCAGCACTTTGGGAGGCCAAGGTGGGCAGATCGCTTGAGGCCAGGAGTTCGAGACCAGCCTGGCCAACATGGTGAAACCTTTTCCCTACTAAAAGTACAAAAATTAGCTGGGCATGGTGGCGCATGCCTGTAATTCCAGCTACTGGGAAGGCTGAGGCATGAAAACCATCTGAACTTGGGAGGCGGAGATTGCAGTGAGTGGAAATCATACTCCAGTCTGAGTGACGGAGTAAAACTGTCTCAAAAAAAAAGAAAAAGGAAAAAAAGAAAAAGAAAGTCCACTTTGGGAGGAACTATGGGATAAAGTATCTAACTCCCCTTCATAATCTCTCTTTTCTCAGGCAATGCACTCTGAGGCGATTCCATATGTATATATTTATTTATATACATATTTACATAGACTGTTGCAAGGACTAACCAAACAGTCTTACTTTAAAAACCACCAAGTCTCCATAAATAAACTGAGAACATTATTTAGCGTGGTCCTCTTTACTTGTTTGTATCTCCTACAAAAGGTAAACATTTTAATAGTGGTATTATGAAAGGTACATCTTGATGTATGTTCCGGTACAACAGATATATTTTGTTGTCACAACACCTTAGTGAAACAGCAAATAAAGACGAATTTAAAAAGAAAGCTTAAAATTTTAAACTTTCAGTTAAACTTCAGGTTTAACTTTAGGTTTAACTTAAAGTGAAAAGCAAACAAAACAAATAGTAAGTCTGGTAACTCAGGTGAGCCATAGGTCAAAATGACTATATAGGTTATCAATAAGACTCACCCCAAGTGGAATTCTGAAGAACTGTCCAGAAAGTTATCATATGTAAAAACTAACAATTGACAATATATAGATTAGAAGAAAGAAAACTGGGAAAAAATTCACAATCTTTACAGACTTATGTCACTTAGTGTAAGGGCTAAGAGCCAAGACAGTATGTGATTTACAAGAATGCAATAATTAAATCTTGAGTAAATATTACATTAAATAATGTACATTATACTGCGTTTAGAAAAAGGTGGTATTATGCAATATGCTTTAGAAACATTTTAATCCAAAAGAATAAAAACCACAACCTCTTTTGTTCCCTAAAATTATTTTATTACTAAAAGAATCACATATATATATCTTCAGTTAGAAAAAAAAAAAAAAAACTACTGTAGATCCAGTACAGAGAATAGACTGGAGGAGGGCAAGCATGGATGTTGAAAGAACAATTAAATTGTTATTGTTATTGCATTAGTCTAGGGGTAAAAGAGAACAGTAGCTTGGAGTAAGATTGGCAGAAAGAAGAAAAGAAACCAAAGGAAGTGGGCAAATTTGAGAGCTATTCGAGTGGGTAGAAGAGAATGGACTGGGTATCTGATTGGACAGGGGGTTAAGAATAATCAAGGTGACTTCTGTGTATCTGGCTTGGACAGCTGAGCGGATGCTGCTTCTATTAAAATGAATTAAGGACAGCCAGGGAAAGGACAGGTTTAGGGGAAAAAGATGATGAATGCAGTCTTGCACATACTGAGTCTGAATATGTACAAGTTAAGATGAAATCCTCGGCCGGGCGCAGTGGCTCACGCCTGTAATCCCAGCACTTTGGGAAGCCGAGATGGGCGGATCACCTGAGGTCGGGAGTTCGAGACCAGCCTGACCAACATGGAGAAACCCTATCTCTACTAACAATACAAAATTAGCCAGGCATGGAGGTGCATGCCATAATCTCAGCTACTCAGGAGGCTGAGGCAGGAGAATTGCTTGAATCCAGGAGGCAGAAGTTGCAGTGAGCTGAGATCATGCCATTGCACTCCAGCCTAGCTAACAAGAGCAAAACTCTGTCTCCAAAAAAAAAAGATGAAATCTTCATTGGCAGTTTGTTATAAATGTCTTGAGCTAAGAAGAGACATCTTTGATGTACATATAGATATCGAGTCATTATATCATTTTAGATAGGAAGTAGGCCAAAAAACTGTGATGTCATGGATACCAAGCATTCTAAGAAGTTACGTATGTCAGAGGTACTGACTACTACTCAGTAGTCAAGTAAGATCAAGATAAAAATGTGTTTGGTTTAGTACAAAACTTTGTTGGAGTCACCGCTAACCTTAGTAAAGTTGTTTTAGTTGTGGGAAAGCAAGATACAGTATTATGAATTAAGAGTAAAGGAGAGGTTATGAACAGTGTATGTAACTCTAAGTGATCTGGCCATGAGTGGATGAAGAAGAAATGTAGTTACCTGGAGGGGAAAGCACAGAGGTTGTCTGAAGACTTGTCGAGGAAATATGGAGGGGTTGTCAGAAGGCTGGGAGAGATGTAAGCATGTTTTAAAAAGCTGATGAGAAGGATACAACTGAAAGGAGTAAGTTAAAGATGCAAGAAAGAAAAGAGAGAGTCGATAGTCTCTCTTTTCCTGAAAGGAGGAAGGGAATGAGATCCAGAGCATAACCTGAGAGACTCATCTTATAGAGGAAGACAAAACACTATCAATTGTGCCTCAAGTGAAAGAGAGCAGGCAAACAGGTTTACAGCATGCTCACATCTGAAGCTCCCAATTTCTTTATAAAATTGTGTGGAGTGGATATAGGATTATCGGTTGAACGGAGGAAATAATGATTTGCTTACAGAAATTGGGAATTGACCAATAGCGCTGAAGGCCCAGTGAAATTTGGTAATCATAAAATTTAGAGTGGTACTATTCTTCCCTATTGTACACCTACAGAAAATTTCAGGGCTCACATAAGAGATGATATATTCATAGTAAGGCACTTATAATTTCAGAGAACAGTTTTAACAACAGCTGCCTAAAATAAATGATTACATGATTCTTGTATTTTATCAAGTTAACTGAGCCTAGTAATTTTTCCCCATTTGAAAAGGTACACATTTTAATCATCAAGATGTCATTTAAATGCTATCAAATCCAAGATTTTTAGTACAAGTCAACTATCTCATGTGACCACAACTAAAAAATGAATTGATATAAAAGTTTTTTTTAAATACATAAAAACATAGCTGTATGTAGCTATGTTTGTGTGTACAAATGTGGAATCCTTATTAATCTGATTAGATGATCCTAATTGGGCTAGACTCTTTCTTATACTATTACCATGAAGCAAGACTCTGCTAAATACATAGGGGCATTTTTGTTTGTTTAATGGGCTAAACTTTAAGATTTTAGCAAGTCAGTTGTTATATGATTGCAAGCTAAAGTCTCAATTATTCATGGAAGGTTGGCTTTTTAGGATCTGCTTAGAAATACAAAATGTTCACATTACATTTAAAATATTCTTTAAATTCTACTAATTTAGCATGGTTTTCTTAAGTTATCAAGGATTTACTGTAAGTTTATACCTAAAGTAATCTTGAACGACCACCAACAAATGCCTTTACCATCTACAAAAAGGCATAAATATGCACAAATAACACGATTTAAACATCAAAAATAATATTTATGTTTCCATGAATAAACAAACTCAAGTACTTACGATTTTTTACAATAGTGGAATATAATCTTAGGCATTAATATGTCAGTGGTCCCTAAACAATTCCCAATATTAGAGAAATGGCAAATTTTCATTACTAAATAGGAAATTTTTAAAAGCGCCCAACCTATAAGCCTACTTATTATAAGCCAAAATGATTTAAAAAGCTAAGACTGGTCACATTCCCCTTAATGCTCAGTTTTCTAAACAACGATCCATTTTTTTTTTACCCTTAGAAAACTCTCCTATATTTATCCAAAGTAAATATAAATCAGGAATAAATGAATAATTGAGACGATTACTTATGTTTACATGAACTTTTTGATCAATTTTAAAGGTGAAAAATCCAGTAATATCTTTTCTAATACAAAATTTTCTTAACAAAAACATTTAAGTAATAACCATAAAAATATCCCCCAGAGAATTTTTCAATATAATTATTGGGTTCAAGTTTAAAGTAATCAATATACATAAAACCTACTTTCTGTCAGATCCTCAATCTTTTCCCACATAGTAACAGCATGAGATCTATATCTTGTACTCAAATCCTGAACTACCAATACTTAGGAATTCAAATTAATATTAAGGGGAAAAGGTGCTCTTTCTGTAACGTCATAGAATCTCAAATCTCATTAAGGCTACTTAGGATACCCAAAGCATCAAATATAAAAACAATGTTCACTGCCCATTAACACTGCAGAAGTATCTAACACTTGTATGATTCTACTGCATAAAATTTGCTTGCTATACTAAAAACACCAAATGACAGACTAGAGTATTGTTACAGTGGTTTAGAGAATCTTACAAAAGATCTTTTTGATTATTGTAATGCAACATTGAATCTTCATGAAAAGCATAGCATCATTACATTTTGGGAAGACTCTGATCTGTAACGTAATACAACAGCGTGGCCTCACCTACATGGTTAAGGCCCATAATGACTAAGCCAGGTAGGCCATGGCTTATCAGATTTTTATTCATTTTATACCATAGTCATTCCCCTCCTCTTTCTTGTATACAGTGCTTTTCAGTTTATCAGTATATTACACTTTTAAAAAATAACTGTTCAAGACAAGCTACAATGATTCAGCAACTAAATCTTAAACCCAGGAGCAAGAAATGCAGCTGATATTTTTCTAAAGCAACAAAATTTCACTCAAGAAAATCTTCCTGTATAGTCAAAGAATTAGTTCAATAATTCAATAAAACATATGCTATGAAATTGACCATCTGAAAATAAATAATCATATGAATCAGTGCCTAAATTCTGTAATTTTGCTGTTATTTTTCAGTAGATGAAAAGCATCCTGATCCACTTAATTTTAACAGGCTCATAATTTACATGACACATTTTAAGAAGATACTATCCTTATAAGCTTTCTTACCTTTAAAAATTTATTTACTATTACCTGCAAACAATAGGTAACAGAGCTTTGCCTCTGCTCTTCGTTCTTTTATACTAATGTATACTCACAGCTTGAATAAAACATTACAATATTTATGAAATGAATCATTGTAATAAGACCACTACTTACAATTTACTATTTTATAGTCTCCCTCTGCAACTTTCTACAAAGCTCTTTTTACCCTCTTTGTTTAAAATTTCAGGGTTTTTAGAGGGTGGGGGGGGGGGGTAGGGAAAATGCATTCTGGAAGGGACAGCAATTAAAAGTATTAGCAAAAATAAAGAGGCTAATCTTTCTTCAATATTGGACAGTATAAGATCCTAACTAATGTTAATTTAAAAAACAAAAGCTAAATCACAGATTTGCAACAGTTCACACCCTGAAAATGTGGCCTAATTACCCTGAAAATATATAATCTATAAATAAATACAGATAAAATACAAAATTCACATTTAATATTCTGACTTTAAATCCTGAATTTTGCCAAACTATCTCATTATCATTTTCATTTCAAAATCTATCTTGTTTCAGAAAAATAGCTTTCATCCATTGATATTCTAAAAATAGACTCCTACTGTCTTTTTTACAAGAAAGAATATTTCTTGGTTCTGAGTCCTTCCATATCAGCTACATCATCAATACCTAAAATTCTTATTTAATCCCGTCTTTGGCAATCAAAATGGTAACTAAACATACAAAAAAAAATCTTACCTATATGCTGCATTTTCTTTCAAATGCAAAGTGGTTAGATTCCCCTTCTACTTAATCAGTACAGGGTCTGGACATTTTTCAGTCTGACTTGCAAATATTTGCTTTCCCTCTTAGGGCATAGCATCCGCAGGGTTATACAGCACTACTTACATTCTCTTCCACATAAAAATCAGACATTACATGAAAGGAAAAGAAAGACAGCCCATTTCAAAGCATCTGGCAAACCTCCATTGGCAACCTGCCAAGCCTCTGCTAAACCTTCCTGTCTTTCCGAGCATGCTCACTTAAAACCAACAGCATGTTACTATGGCAACTCTGTAGGCAGCCTGTAAGTATGAACCGCCATTCTGATTTCAGAGTGTAAAAAAACCAAATACTGCAGGGGAAGTAAAAGGAAAGAAATAGCGTATGCCCTTCATCACATACGAGTATACTCATTTCATTTCATAAATTCGTATTTGTGTATTTAAAACAGAAGCATCCCATATTTTTCCAGGCAAATATTTTTCATGCTCAAATAGGTCCCCCTTTTCAGTAAATTCATTGTCTTTGTCTTGCCCCTAAGCCCTTTTACCCCATAACAACCAAAAATATACTAGACAGTTTACCCCATTTGATACAACACTGCAGAATAGACAACAGTATTCATATAAGCAATCATGCAGTATTCCATGGATGATTTCCTACAATTATACGCACATTATAAATGACATGGCAATATTACTAAGAAAACCATTAGCACTTAGAACATACAATCTAAATCTTTTCTATGATTTGCCAAATTGCCAAATGAAATTGTCTTTGGGGTTTGTATAGGATTTTTTTTTTTCCCTAATTATCCTTGAAATATTGTGAAATGTCTGAAAGAGGTTTTAAAGTTGAGACAGGCCAGACCTGGGTGCAAATCCCTATCCTTCCCATTTTAGTTGTGCCACCTTGGGAAAGTTACTTAACTTTTTTGAACCTCCCTTTCCTTACCTTTAAAGTAGGATAACAACAGTTACTTTATACGGTAGTAGTTTAAATGAGTTAACACATATAAAATATCTAAAACTTTTTTTTTTTCCCTCCTGGGTTGTTTTGGAAAACACCCCGAAAAAACCAGTGTGCACTTGTTGATTAACTAACCTGAAAAGTATTTTCTTGTAACCTCTTACTAAAAATTAGTTCTGATTTACACACTATGCTATGAGCCAAAAACCTTCCTCAACACCCAAATCAAACAATGCTAGAAATGGAAACAAATAATAGAGAATCAAAACAGAGGGAAAAATATATGAAGGTATTATCTTCACTAGAGATATTAAGATGTTTTTATTTGTTACAAACATGAAATTACACCTACCACCTCTTCTTCTGTCTTTTTGACCTCCTTTTCCTTTTCTTCATCATTTTCTTCAGCTGGGCCATCTTCATCATCACTACTGGATGACTCAAGGATTTCACTTATATCCATTTTCCAATTATCAGGAACAACTCTAGTTTTTAAGAAGATGCTTGCTTTCTGAAGCCCTAAGAGTGAAAATGTACTTCAGCAGTTGCTTGGAATTAGCAGCATAGAACAAAAGAAAAGGCATGGCATTCAGAATCAGAAGATCTGAATTCAAATTCAGCTGTCATTTATAAAATGATACAGTAAGCTTGAACATATTTCATAAGTTACAATGTTATATAAAATTTGTTATTACTTTACAGAATACTGTGAGACATCTTAATGGTAAAATACGAAAAATTAAACTTATCTAATAATCACACATCAAATATATCTAGACATTAAAAAAAAAAATCAAGTAAGATTGGTTATCAACTCTAAACACTTAAAATGGTGGCACCAGAGAGTATCAGTCTTGCTTTATTTGCTATTTTCCATATAGAGCCACAACATAAAATAATAGGGTAATTCATCCTTATTTTACCTGGTTTACTGGAGAGCTCAGATTCCGGTAGATTGAGAATGTCTACTTGCTTAATGTCCTTTCTTGCTATAGAGTAACTAATTATCAAGAAGAAGGGGAGGAAAATAACTTATTCAATACAAATTATTACTTAAATAGTACATGTTGACATATAGAAAAATAAAAACCTCAAAATCAAAATATTGCCTATAAAATGTTTTTAACTTACTCCTTAATAAAAGGTAAGAAGAGGTAATACAGGCAAAGCTAGTTATCTTAATTCTGAAGTTTTATATATCAAAGTACATTGAGGGCCTCACATTCACAATATTTCAATCTATACATTCCTCCTACAGATAGTACGGGGTAATTTATATCAGCATGATGTTTTCAACATTTGTAGACAACAATGTCTACTTTGATATTTGTGAAATTTATTTTTCATTTTAGTAAAAAAGCACATTTACTAGATAGTAATATTGAAATATTTTTACCACTATAAGATATATTATAGTATTAAATTTTTCACAGAGAACTATAACTCAAAAAAACTTTTTTAATTTCACTTTTTTGATCGCAAAGCAGAGATGAGGTTAGGAAAAAGTTTTTATAAGTCTGGATTTCATTTTTTTTGAGACAGAGTCTCACTGTGTCGCCAGGCTGGAGTGCAGTGGTGCGATCTCAGCTCACTGCAACCTCTGCCTCCCAGGTTCAAGTGATTCCCTTGCCTCAGCCTCCCAAGTAGCTAGGACTACAGGCATGCACCACCATACCCGGCTAATTTTTGATATTTCACTAGAGACGGGGTTTCACCATGTTGGCCAGGATGGTCTCGATCTCCTGAGCTCATGATCTGCCCACCTTGGCTGGGCGTCAGCAACAGCGCCCGGCCCAAAAGTCTGGATTTTAATCATGAAAAAAGTCAAAATAATTGCCCTTGTAATGTAGATTAAAAAAATAAGCTTCAGGCCGGGCAAAGTGGCTCACGCTTGTAATCCCAGCACTATGGGAGGCCGAGACAGGCAGATCACAAGGTCAGGAGATCGAGACCATCCTGGTTAACACGGTGAAACCCCATCTCTACTGAAAATACAAAAAATTAGCCAGGCGTGGTGGCGTGCGCCTGTAGTCCCAGCAACTCCGGAGACAGAGGCATGAGAATGGCATGAAACCAGGAGGCGGAGCTTGCAGTGAGCCAAGATCGTGCCACTGCACTCCAGCCTGGGCGACAGAGTGAGACTCTGTCTCAAAAAAAAATAAAATAAATAAAAAATAAAAATAAGCTTCAGAGTTAATAATAAATGTCACATACTACACATGATGAAAATATAGAATTTTACAATTAAGGAAAAAATAAATACCATGCTTTGCTAAAAAAAAACTTAATATTGTTCTCACATAATGTTGTTCACAGATTTTATATAAAATGTGTTAGTGAAAAATACCCTACATTACAAAAAGTCAAAATGTATTAGGTAACAACTTCTCAGTTCATGAATGACTGGACTATTAAAAATAAAGTTTTGGTGGGGGAGCGCTCTATCATTGTAATTCCATATTTTTTCCTCCCATGTAACATCATTAAAGAATTCATTACTCACAATTTAGAATCAATAAATGATCGAACTAAACACTGATCCTTTTTCACTGTGATGTCATCATTACAGCTGGGAGATATTACCTGAAATATAAAATAAGAACAGACTGATTCCTATTTCCTGTGCTCAGAAAAAGCATATTTTTCAAAAGAACAATTCTGGATCCCCTAACTTCTCAGATAGATCATCTTTTACAAAAAACAGCTTCATTATAAATAGCCCCTATTATTAAGGAATTACATACAAAAAAAGATACCCTTATATATTTTGTTTAGCATATTGGTTGTCTAGAAATTTATTTTATCCATAGTCATTAGATTATAAAATGAATAATTAATGAAATACAGGGCCAGGTCTAGTGACTGATGCATGTAATCCCAGCACTTTGGGAGGTCAAGGTGGACAGATAGCTTGAGCTCAGGAGTTCAAGACCAGCCTGGGTGGCATAGTGAGACACTGTCTCTACCAAAAATACCAAAAATTAGCCTGGTGTGGTGGTGTGTGCCTATAGTCCCAGCTACTCAAAAAGCTGGGATGGTAACATCAGCTCATCCCAGGAGATGGAGGCTGCAGTAAGCCAATATCACGACACTGCACTCCAGCCTGGGCGACAGAGTGAGACCCCATTTCAAAAAGAAAAGAAATATAAATTAAAATGTGACCAGCACTTTAAAAATATCAGGATTTATTCTAAGCTAAATTATTGTCAAAAACTAAATTGTATAATCTGTGATGAAAATTTGGCATCTAATTTTTTAAAATATACTTGAATAAGAATTTTTTGAAATCTGGTCATAAAAAAAAGTCTGTTACCTTTTTTAACCAAGATATGTACAATCGTTAGTAATTAAAACAAGTTAAAACATGAACAAAGAACTTTTTAATTTCTTAACTTCTGAAAATAGTATCTTAACAGTATCATTGGTAAATAATCTGTATCCTTTATAAAACTTCATATTTTTAAAAAATTGCTTAAATGTATCTGTTCATGCTTTCCCTAACACTAGCCTCTCTCTGCTACATTCCAGCACCATTCACAGACCTTTGTGCACTGATGGAAATGTTCTGTATCTGCACTGCCCTATACAGTGGCAGTGAGTCACATGGTGCTAAACACTTGAAATGTGGCTGGTGCAACTGAGAGACTGAGTTTTTAATTCTATTTTATTTTAATTAAGTTACATTTAAACTTAAATGGCCACACATAGTTCATGGTTATCATACTGAACAGTGTATATCCAGATAATTGAATATTCTTGGCAGTCACATCAGCTGTCTTAACACCAGATGGAAGTATTTTTTGTTTGTTTGCTAGGTGCTGGTAATTATTAGACTAATAATATAGCTGTGCCAACCCTCAAGGAGCTAACAGTGTACTGGAGGGGCAAACATAAAAAGATACACAAAAAGAACACAATGGAGGATAAGTACAGTGATACCACTAGCACATAATAATATGAAAACATTGAGGAGGGAGATTTTGCTTAACCTGGGCAAGGAAAAGGTGTGGCAGGAAAAGCTTAAAGTAAATTTTAAAGGATGAATAGGCATAATCCAAGGTCTAATTACCTCACCTATGAACTATTTAATGGCCTTCAAACAGATTCCTGCCACCTCCAGTCTTTCTAGTAACATGCCATTCTTCATTCACATTCCTAAACATGTAGCTCAAATAACATCACTCTTCTGGAAAATTCTCTGCAGAATTATGCCCAAATTCTTTAGGCGAACTTTTAAAGACCCTTCCGCCCTAGAATCAAATTATGTTCACAGGTATATTTTCTATTATTCTCCGACTCACATCTAATATTTAGCCAAAATGGATTCCCAGAGCAAACAGTTCCGTGAACAAACCCATTCTTTTTTTTTTGAGACGGAGTCTTGCTCTGTTGCCCAGGCTGGAGTGCAGTGGCACGATCTCGGCTCACTGCAAGCTCCGTCTTCCGGGTTCACATCATTCTCCTGCCTTGGCCTCCTGAGTAGCTGGGACTACAGGCGCCCGCCACCATGCCCGGCTAATTTTTTGTGTTTTTAGTAGAGACAGGGTTTCACTGTGTTAGCCAGAATGGTCTCGATCTCCTGACCTTGTGATCTGCCCACCTCGGCCTCCCAAAGTGCTGGGATTACAGGCATGCTATTTTTTTTAACCTATTTTTTTGTTTCCTCTAGTGAAGCTTTGCCTACTATCTTTAAATCCTTCAAAGCTCAGCTCAAAAGCACCTGCTTTGTGAAGGCTTTCTGTATTTTCCTCAAATAAATGTAATCTCGCAGGCCAGGGAGTCCTAATATTGAACATATACTATTTTATATTACTGTTACTTGGATTATTCTGTACATTATACATAAAATCACCAAATGTAAGAATAGTGTCCTACTCATTTTTTATTTGCAATATCCCCTGGTAAATGATAAATCTGAATAAATAAAAGAATTTATTAAAAAAAAAAAACAACTCTTGGCAAACCTAAAATCTGAATATTCTGCATCCAAATTCCAAATTACTTATTTTTCTATACAACTGAAAGGTTCAAGGGACTTTCAGACTTTCCTCATATAAATTAAATCTATTATCTATGAACTGAGTAATATATTTACACGCACACAGAAACCTAAAAATACACTTTCAGCTCTTTACAGGATTATAATCTAATTTGAGATACATTTTGTGCCACAATTATTATTAGAGATAAGTGATACCAAAATTCAAAGGGGCATACTTATGTTAAGAGTATTTAGGGCCAGGCGCAATGGCTCACACCTGTTGATTCCAGCACCTCGGAAGGCCAAGGTCATCGTTTGAGCCCAGGAGTTCGAGACCAGCCTGGACAACATGGCGAAACCACGTCTCCACAAAAAAATACAAAAATTAGCCAGGTGTGCTGACGTACACCTGTGGTCCCAAGCTACTCAGCAGGCTGAGGTGGGAGGATCACCTGAGCCCAGGGAGGTGAAGGCTGCAGTGAGCTGTGATCACACCACTGCACTCCAGTCTGGGCGACAAAGACCCTCTCTCAAAAACAAAACAAAAGAAGAGTATTTAAGAGAGACCCTGCAAAGAAGGTAGGACTTGAGTTGAACTTTAAGAGATATTTAAGAGGGGATGAGGAAGTGAAGGAAGAAGTAAAGGAGTAGGAAGAGAAGAAAAAAGACATTAATTTCCAATTATTTTTTACTCCTCTCCGAAATAATTCTCTTGTGTATCTCTTCTTCTTACTCCTTCTCTGTGTAAGCAAAAATTAGCTTTCTCTACCAACCCACCTAAAAGTTGTCATTTCCAAAATCTTCCTTAAAATGTAGGTGAATCCCTCCTTTCATCCTTTCTTACTCCACTCTGTACCAAATTTTTTTATTTACTATACAATCTTTAATAACTATGTAATCTCTTACATGTCTACAGTAAGCTTCTTGAAGGCAATACATTTAAGCCTCTTCTAAAGAACTTTGAACAAAGCTGAACTCACTGTAGATCCTCAGTAAATGCTAATTAATTTAAGGCAGGGATAAAGGCTTAGAGGAGTGATGTATCCTACATATGGGGCAGTTAAACAACTTGAGTATAGTTTACACTAAAAATAGGAAATAAACTGAGAGCCAGGGATGGCCTCAAACATCCATTTAAAAAAATGCAAAACTGATCAACTAGGCAGACTCACTGAAGGTTTTCTATTTCTGAGAATGGGACGATCATGACTAAATTTATATTGTAAAAAGATTTCTCAGCCAGGCATACTGGCTCATACCTGTAATCCCAGCCCCTTGGGAGGCCAAAGTGAGAAGACTGCTTGAGCCCAGGAGTTTGAGACTGGCCTGGGAAACATCGGGAGGCTACATCTCTACAAAAAATAAAAAATAGCCAGGTGTGGAGGCGCATGCCTGTAGTTGTAGCTGCTTGTGAGGCTGAAACAGGAGGAATGCCTGAGCCCAAGAGGCTGAAGCTGCAGTGAGCTGTGCTCACATCACTGCACTCCAGCATTGGCAACAGAGTGAGACCCTGTCTCAACAGAAAGAAAAAAAAATTCTCTATAAAAGTTAGTGCTGGAAAATTAGTCTGAATTAATAGAAAAGAAAGAATTCAAGAATCAAGTTAAGGGAACCCATGGCAATGGGAATAGAGTAAAAAGCCATTGGACATATTATGAGGGAAGAAATACAAAAGAGCTCAATAAAAGGCTATACAGAATTAAAAAAAGAATAACCAAAGAAGACAGTGAAGTATTCTGGACCTATGATTATTCAATTTAAAAAATCTCCAATAAAGTCCAAATTTGTTTAATATTTTCAAAATATTTTAAATGCTTTTTAAAAATCCATTTTAAACAAATATTTAGATGGCTGATTAACTTTGCAAAAAAACTTTACCTACCAAAGCAGGGTACCATTCAGTCCTCTCAGTTGCAGACACCACACTTACAACTTTTCCTAGTAATTCATCATTGAGACGGCGCTTGTCTTCATCTTCCTCTTCACTACTTTCTTCTTCCTTTTCATCTTCGGTACTAAAAGTTAGAATAACTTGATCATTATCCTAACACAAATAATTATTTGATACAGAGTATTGTGAATTTAATATAGTCAATTCAATTCCTAATGGATTACCCTGAAGTAGTAATCTCTTCATTCTTATTATAATTGAAGACATGGGTCCTTCCTTAGCCTCACAGAAGTATGTAGTCCTGAGCTGTCTATGGTAACTCTGAGTCCACTTCACTAGATCAATGAGTGCTTAGGCTTAGGCTCTCATGCCAACACCAGCTGGGACAGAAAAACCTAATTACAACACCATTAAATACTTATTATGCCAAATACTATTTTTTTTTTAAGATTGCCTTTCTATTTTTATGCCAGATAACATAACTTTAATTTTCTAACTGGCTACGAAAATATCTGGCTATGAAAACACCCATAAGGGTTTACTTAAGGTAACTTATCTGGGTAACTAAAGTTTACCCTTAAGTGTCAACAAATTTTAAGCATACATATTTATATATATGTGTGTGTATATATGTGTATATATATACACACACATACATATATGTGTATATATATGTACATACGTGTGTGTGTGTGTGTGTGTGTGTGTGTGTGTGTATTTGGAAATGGAGTCTCGCTTTGTCACCCAGGCTGGAGTGCAGTGTTACTATCTCAGCTTACTGCAACCTCTGCCTCCCGGGGTTCAAGCGATTCTCCTGCATCAGCCTCCCGAGTAGCTGGGATTATAGGCATGTGCCACCACACCTAGCTAATTTTTGTATTTTTAGGAGAGACAGGGTTTCACCATGTTGGCCAGGCTGGTCTTGAACTCCTGACCTCGTGATCCACCCACCTCGGCCTCTCAAAGTGCTGGAACTACAGGTGTGAGGCACTGTGCCCAGCCAAGCCTACACTTTTAAAATAAAAATAACTATGTATTCCCCATTTGAGCTCCTAATGAATGTATATTTCATTTGACATCTTCTTGAAGACATCATGCAATATATTGATAATGTTGGAGTTTACTAAAGTACACAGAGCTATTAACTCTTATTAATTCTTAAATGGCTCAAAACCACTTAGTTCATTATATTTTTATGGTTTTAGTCCTTCTTTTCTTCTCATAGACTTCTCAGCTGTGAGACTCCACAGTTTTCTTTATTGACTGCATCTGCTAATTTTTCCTATATTTCCTTTTGACACATCTCCCAATCGGCTGCACTCTGAGAAACCTGATAACTCAACTTGTTAAAATTATAAAATAAGTATAAGGGAGTTTTCAGTAGAAGTCTATGGAGGTAGTTCATAAATAAAATACTGGGTATTGAATTATTAAATATATATCATGTCCTGAGTACTTATTACACACTGATAAATTTATATACATTATCGGCTGGGCGCAGTGGTTCATGCCTGTAATCCCAGCACTTTGGGAGGCCAAAGCAGGTGGATCCCTTGAGGTCAGGAGTTGGAGACCAGCCTGGCGAATATGATAAAACCCCATCTCTACTAAAATACAAAAATTAGCCAGGTGTGGTATCACACACCTGTAATCCTGGCTACTCGGGAGGCTGAGGCACGAGAATCACTTGAACCTGGGAGGCAGAGGTTGCAATAAGCTGAGATCACATCACTATGCTCCAGTCTGGGTGACAAAGTGAGACTCTGGCTCAAAAAAACAAAAAACAAAAACAACAACAACAAAAAAGAAAATTGTATACATTATCTAATACAAAAACCAGCAAGCCATTACCATTCCCATTTTCCTCAGTTATAAATTGAGAATATCTTGCAGGTTTTGTGAAGATTTGAGTTATTATACATAAATGCAGTTAACTATAAAGAGGTTAAGTAATTTTCCCGAAGTGATATATCTAGTATATGGCTGAGTTGGGATTTCCATTTAGGGTCCTCAGAGGTCTTTTATTACTTTCTGGTTTGCAGCTTAGGTGTTATTTGACTTTGCCTTTAAAAATACTCATTATATACTCCCCAGGAGCAGTGAGTACATATCTAATACTGGGATCTTGGTTTCTAAATCTTATTTCCCACTAAAATAAATGAGGGACCCTTGTAGAAATGGCCAATTCCAGGGTTGGCGCAGGAAAAAATTAACATGATCCTAGGATACCTTGTCATGCCAGAAGGTGAAAAAGTGCTCAAGAAATGGTGAGGCCTTATCAAAAGAACACAGAAGCCATCCTGGAAAGGCTCCCTTGGCTAAATCTGGAACAACCTGAATTATAACCCATTAAGTAAAATTAGAATCCATAGCATTAGGAAAAGAATTTCATTATAGCTAAATGGTAACTAAAAAATGTAGCAAGAACGAAAAATTAGAAAAATCAGCATTTTGCTATCATAATAGTACTAACTGATTCAGGCAAGAATTATCAGTAGATAAAACTTGAAAATGGAAGTTTGACAGAGAATAGAATATTTAAGTAGTCTCAAAGTATCTCCACGCAGATTTACAAATTACAAAGGGGAAAAATGGTAACTACAGTAATTCTGAAGTTGAGAAATTTGGCAGACACCACCCTAACCAGGTGATCAAAGGTAGTATCACCAGATATGGGACAAACTGATAATACTTCTTGCTGGGCTTTCCTTCAGGACACAACATCACTTATGGAGTATAATGTATAACCTGAATCTAACAGTGAGAAAACAATCTGACAAACGTATATAAGGGAAAAGATTACAGACTATTGTCATGTATTCTTCAAAAATGTCAATGTCATGGGGAAAAAAAAGGCTGCACAATTTTTTCAGATTAAAGGAGACTCAAGAACCATATAAACTAAATGCAATGCATGATCTTGAATTGGATCCTGGAATCAGGGGAACTGGGGGATGCTATAAAGGCTTTTATTGGAATAACTGGCAAAGTTTGAAATATTAACCATATGATAGTAGTCCATCAATGTTAAATTTTCTAAATTTGGTATTCATACTTTGGTTACGTAAAAGCATCTCCTTGTTCTTAAATATTTAATGATAAAGGATCATGATGCTTGCCACTTCCTCTCAAATAGTTCAGCAAAATAAAATTATTATTACAAAATATAAAAATAATTAGTATAGGCTGGGAGTGGCCCAACACTTTGGGAGGCCAAGACGGGTGGATCACGAGGTCAAGAGATCAAAATCATCCTGGCCAACAGGTGAAACCCTGGCTCTACTAAAAATACAAAAATTAGCTGGGCGTGGTGGCACGCACCTGTAGTTCCAGCTACTCGGAAGGTTGAGGCAGGAGAATCACTTGAACCCGGGAGGCAGAGGCTGCAATAAGCTGAGATTGCGCCACTGCACTCCAGCCTGGCGACAGAGTGAGACTCCATCTCAAAAAAAAAAAAGAAAAGAAAAAAATTTGTATATACAGAGAGAAGGAATCATAAAGCAAATGTGTGAAAAATGTTAAGAACTAGTAAATCTAGATAAAGCGTACATAGACATTAGGCCAGGAGCAGTGGCTCACACCTATAATCCCAGCCAGCACTTTGGGAGGCCAAGGAGGGCGAATCACTTGAGGTCAGGAGTTTGAAACCCATTTGGCCGACATAGTGAAACCCCGTCTCTACTAAAAATACAAAAACTAGCCAGGCGTGGTGGCGCATCTGTAATCCCAACTACTCAGGAGACTGAGGCAGGAGAATCACTTGAACCTGGGAGGCAAAGGCTGCAGTGAGCCAAGATCGTGCCACTGCACTCCAGCCTTGGTGGCACAGTGAAACTCCGTCTCACACAAAAAA
Organism: Theropithecus gelada; assembly: GCF_003255815.1. Classification (NCBI taxonomy): domain Eukaryota; kingdom Metazoa; phylum Chordata; class Mammalia; order Primates; family Cercopithecidae; genus Theropithecus; species Theropithecus gelada. The sequence continues at coordinate 59,654,138 of NC_037675.1, read as the reverse complement.
AAAAAAAAACGGAAAAAAAAAAGTATATAGACATTCACACAGACATTCATGTATTATTCTTGCAATCTTTAAGTTTGAAATGTTTTTGAAGTAAAAGATAAAAAACATATACTCACTTAAAATAGAAAAATCATCATATCAGTTAAAAATTTTGGGCCGGGTGCAGTGGCTCAGGCTGGGCGTGGTGGCTCATGCCTGTAATCCCAGCACTTTGGGAGGCTGAAGCAGGTGGATGACGAGGTCAGGAGTTCGAGACCAGCCTGGCCAGTACGGTGAAACCCTGTCTCTACTAAAAATACAAAAAAAAAAAAAAAAAAGTGGCTGGGTGTGGTGGCATGTGCCTGTAGTCCCAGCTGCTCAGGAGGCTGAGGCAGGAGACTTGCTTGAACTCGGGAGGCAGAGGTTGCAGTTAGCCAAGGCCGCAGTGAGCCGAGATTGCACCACTGCACTCCAGCCTGGGCGACAGAGCGAGACTCCATCTCAAAAAACAAAATCCAAAACAAAACAAAAAAAACTTTGGCAAAGTAACTTAAAAATAATCTTTTTAAAATAAGAGTTGTTATCATTCCTGGCAAATAATGGGAATAATCAAGAACAAGGTCCATTCAGCATAAAATGTCTAACATAAGGATACAATATGCTATGGAAAGCTTACCCAAATGAATTTAGCCATCCTAAGAAAATCACTTGTTTAATGTTCTAATTATTGTAATTAAAATGATACCATATACGAAAAAACTCACACAGGAAGAGAAGACCTCCTTCCCCTATTTGTCTTCTTTGCAATTACTGGAGTTCCAAAATGCTCTGGATTTGTTAATGGAAGCTGGTCAAGTGTCTGTATAAGAAACAGATTAATTAAATCACGTTTTACCTCTAGATCAGTACCTGTAGTTCAATCCAAATAGTCCATCCATGTCACCCTACCTCACTCTCTGCAAAATGTCTCTCTCCTTTCAGACAAAGCGAGGTACGTCTCAATGTTCGCTCGTCACCATCATCAAACACTATAATAAGCACAAGATATCAGAGAATTTATGCACACTAATGAAATAAAAACTTAAAAGCACAGAATGCTATTATTGCTATTAATAGAGCTTAATATTTGTAAGAACCATTATTTTAGTCATTTTTCAAAACCTTTACAATGAGCATACCATGCCATATTTTTCATTCTATAGATACCAAAAACACAGGTTAAATGGCTGCCCACAACTGCTTAAGTATCTCCATCGGCTTTTTTGATAGAACTATCACTACAGAACCACCTTAACTCATTAGCAACCTAGTCAAAGCATAAATATTAAATTAACTGCAATTCTAGGAGAATGAACAAAAACCTGATTTTAAAAAAAGTATGGATTTTTCCACAAAAGTTTAATATTAGAGTACCCCTAACTTCCAGAAAATGACTCCTGGTATTGCTACTGAATTATTCTACTGCTTCTATTTATTTGCATGATAACCTCCTACACATGTACTGGCTGCCAAATTCTAAAGTCATAAGATACAAGTTCTTTCTTTTGTTAGAAAAGGATATAAGTAGTTTGTTTAAAAAAATAAAAAAAAAAAAAAGACAGGATTTTGCTATTTTACCCAGGTTGGTCTCAAATTCCTGGCCTCAAATGATCCTCCCGCCTAGGCCTCCAAAAGTGCTCAGATTACAGGCATCAGCCACTGTACCCAGCTGAGTAGTTTAGCAATAAAGGTTGAAATAAGGAAACAGAAAGATAAAGTTTTTAGTGCAGGCATGGTGGCTCACCATGGGACCTGTGGTCCCAGCTACTGGAGAGGACATGGTGGAACTATTGCTTGAGCAGGGAGAAACCAAGGCTCAACCACGGTTAGTGAGCCATGATTATGCCACTGGGTGACAGCAAAACCAGATTCTGTCTCAAAAAAAATAAAAACATACAAATATAAAAGGTTTTTTTAAAAAGAAACTTTAGACCAGGTGCGGTGGCTCACGCCTGTAATCCCAGCACTTTGGGAGGCTGAGGTGGGCAGATCACCAGGTCAGGAGATGGAGACCATCCTGGCTAAGACGGTGAAACCTCGTCTCTACTAAAAATACAAAAAATTAGCCTGGTGTGGTGGCGGGCACCTGTAGGCCCAGCTACTCGGGAGGCTGAGGCAGGAGAATGGCGTGAACTCAGGAGGCAGAGCTTGCAATGAGCCGAGATTGTGCCACTGCACTCCAGCCTGGGCGACAGAGCAAGACTCTGTCTCAAAAAAAAAAGAAAGAAAAGAAAGAAAGAAAGAGAGAAAGAGAGAAAGAGAGAAAGAGAGAGAGAGAGAGAGAGAGAGAAGGAGGGAAGGAGGGAAGGAGGGAAGGAGGGAAAGAGGGAAAGAGGGAAAGAGAGAAAGAGAGAAAGAGAGAAAGAGAAAGAAAGAAAGAAAGAAAGAAAGAAACTTAAAAAAAAATCATAATTACATAGAAGCTTTCTCAAATATTTTACTTTTACTACCTTTTTTTTTTTTTTGAGCCAGAGTCTCACTGTGTCGCCCAGGCGGGAGTGCAACGACGTGATCTCAGCTCACTGCAAGCTCCGCCTTCCGGGTTCACGCCATTCTCCTGCCTCAGACTCCTGAGTAGCTGGGACTACAGGCGCCAGGCACCACGCCCGGCTAACATTTTTGTATTTTTAGTAGAGACCGGGTTTCACCGTGTTGGCCAGGATGGTCTTGATCTCCCGACCTTGTGATCCACCCGCCTCAGCCTCCCAAAGTGCTGGGATTAGAGGCATGAGCCACCGCGCCAGGCCTTTACTACATGTTTTAAAAAACCACACTACTTGGCCGGGCATGGTGCCTCACGCCTGTAATCTCAGCACTTTAGGAGGCGGAGGTGGGCGGACCCCCTGAGGTCGGGAGTTGGAGACCTGCCTGACTAACATGGAGAAACCCTGTCTCTATTAAAAATTCAAAATTTGCCGGGTGTAGTGGCACGCGTCTGTAATCTCAGCTACTCCGGAGGCTGAGGCAGGAGAATCGCTTGAACCCGGCAGTCAGCGGTTGCAGTGAGCCTAGATCGCACCATTGCACTCCAGCCTGGAGAACAAGAGCAAAACTTCGTCTAAAAAACAAACACAAAACAATCGTACTACTTGACTATGTTTAAATATTTCAAGGAAATGGGATAAGGAATTTTATAATTTATCCCTAATAGTCTCCTAATCACTAACAATATATTATTTTGATAATTGTATAGGTTTAACTTTTGTGACTGTATTCTGATTTTAGCATCCAACATTTATAAAGTTAAGAATATGCTCTCAGAAGGTAACTCATTGCCCCAGGTTATGAAGAAATAAGATATAATCTTTACTTCAAATACTTAACATCCATATTCATTCAAGAAGAAAGCATATATATGTACCCAAAAACAATTATTAAGATTTAGTACTAAATTTCGCAATTCTAGATACTTTTCCATTCTAACAAAATAAGTTAGTGCTAATAAAAAGAAATTCTACATTACATTCATTTGGTATCTTAGAATCTTTTCATTGGTTACCTATGAAATTATAATCCTGAATTGCTTTCTTAAAAGGTTGTTTTATTAGCAAACACTTTGCCTTCAAATCCTACAATTACCTTTAATGAATAAGTTTTTTAAAAGAAAATTATATAAAAGCTTTCAACATGTTAAATATTTATCTACTTCAATCAGTTCTCCCTCTTAGACTACAGATACCTACACTTAGATTCTCTTACATGCAGGAGACAATGTGAAAAAAATTAAAAACTCCTGAAGCACATACTCAAAGAACCACGATTCTAAAAAAGCAGCTGTGCTATACACAATGATCCAGAAATTAATGACTAGCTGCAGGCACAATGACAAGTTAAAACACAACATCCTCCAATGATTACATCACTGATCTGCACTTGAGTAATAGGGTGCTAAATATTTGATATAAAAATTATGATTCATATAGTGTCAAGTCTAACAAATTAACCACTGTTCTCTTAAAATTTTTAAATCATGAAATTATCACAAACCGAACTTAATTCTTGTTAGTATTAGTATCTGTAAGTATAAGATTTCAAAAAGAATAAAACCTGAAAGATTTTCAACTTTTCTAATGCCTACAATACCAAAGATGAAGATACCAGACCCACACACATTTCAATGGAGGTATGAAGAAGGAAAATGTGAATGTAAGACCAACACTCCAAATTTATATAACAAAATATTTTCCATAGCGTTTTATCATTAATCAATGGCAGCCCTAAACCAAAATGTTCTGATGAAAAATTTGAACAATTTCAGCATTTCAAACAAAATTTTTCAGCAATTTCTGTATTTCAACAATTTAAAAATTTCAATAATCACTTTGAAATAAAATCAGATTTTTGGAAGGAAAAATTCATTTCACTTAAATACACCTTATCATGGATAGAAAAATTTTTTTAAAAAAATTAAAAAAGGGATTTCTCAAAAGGGGATTATGATACAAACAACTATTTTACAGTTTTACATAGGAACCCTCCCAACTTTAAGTGAACAAAAAGAAATAGTGTAAGATTTATTTATTTATTTAGAGACAGAGTCTCACTCTGTTGCCCAGGCTGGAGTGTAGTGGCGTGATCTTGGCTCACCGTAACCTCCACCTCCCAGGTTCAAGTGATTCTCATGCCTCAGCCTCCCAAGTAGCTTGGATTACAGGTGCACATCACCAGGCCCGGCTAACTTCTGGATTTTTAGTAAAGACAGGGTTTCACCATGTTGACCGAGGTCTTGAACTCCTGGCCTCAAGTGTTCCGCCCACCTTGGCCTTCCAAAGTGCTGGGATTACAGGTATGAGCCACTGCACCCAGACTAAGATTTTTTTAATTCACAAAATTATACAAATATATGTTTTTGAGTACTTTATAAATTTGTTAAATAATGTAATTTTTCAAGATTTTCTGAAACACAAACAGAAAACTCAACAATAGGGGGGTGTGATGGCTCACACTTGTAATTCTGGTGCTTTGGGAGGTCAAGGCAGGAGAATCCCTTGAGTCCAGGAGTTGGAGACCAGCCTGGCTAACACAGTGAGACTCCGTCTTTACAAAAAAAAAAATTAAAAATTAGCTGGGTGTGGTGGCATGTGTGTGCAGTTCTAACTACTCGAGTGGCTGAGATCACTTGATTCCAAGAGTTCAGCAATGCAGGGAGCTATGATTGCCACTGCAGTCCAGCCTGGGCAACAAAGTGAGACCCTGTTTCTATATTCCTATATTTTTTATAAAACAAACATTATGAACTTATTAATCATGACATCCCTGATTATCAAAACCATGAAGAAGCTCTATCTAAAATAAACTTCCTCTCTTAACTTGCATGTTAGAATTATCATCTAAAAGAACACAACATTTGTAGGCACTGAAGAGTATCATTTTTCTAAGAGTGAAATAATTAATGTTGTATATAGCAAGTCTAGCTTCTTTTTAGTTGTCTTCTACAGCACGCTAAGATGAAAAAAAGTCAGACTACAAGGATTTAATAATTCTACGAAATGTCTTATATTTGCCAAAAATGGCTTTTGAATAGATTGTTCATTGAGTCTAGCAGAACACACATATAACCAAAAGTGGTATCTCTGTTATTATGTTAGGTATTTTGACAGTTAATTTTAGATGTGAACTTGACTCAATTAAGAATACCTAGAGAAGTGGTAAAGCAATTACTTCTGGGTGTGCCAGAGGAAACTGGCACGTGTGTCAGTGAACCAAGTGGGAAGATTCACTCTCGATGTGGGCAAGTACCATCCAATTGGCCGGGGGCCCAGACAGAACAAAAAATGAGAGAAAGGGATTTCCTCTCTCCTGGAGCTGGGATACTCTTCTCCTCCTGCCCTTGGACATCAGAACTCCAAGCTCTTTGGCTTTGGGACTCTGCACTTTACACCAGCAGTCCCTCAGATTCTCAAGGCTTTGGCCTGGGATTGAGAATTATATCCTCAGCTTCCCTGGTTCTAAGGCTTTCTGATTTGGATGGAGCCTAGCTATTGGCATCTCAGTTCTCCAGCTTACAGACAGCCTGTCATGGTCATTTTCAGCCTTCATAATATCATGAGCAAATTTCTCTAACACTGGGGTATGCGACCCCCAGGCCACAAACCCATACCAGACCATGGCCTGTTGGTAACCGGACCGCACAGCAGGTGAGTGGTGCGCAAGCAAGCATTACCACCTGAGCTCCACCTCCTGTCAGATCAGCAGCAGCATTAGAATCTCATAGGAATGCAAACCCTTGTGAACTGCACCAACAAGGGATCTACCAATAGGTTGTGCATTCCTTATGAGACGCTAATACCTGATGATCTAAAGTGGAAGAGTTTCATCCTGAAACCATCCCCCAGCACTCCCATCCATGGAAAAACTGTCTTTCACGAAACCGGTCCCTGGTGCTAAAAAGGTTGGGACTTCTAAGAAATCCCCTCTCATATCAATCTATCTATCTATCATCTATCTATATCTTACTGGCTCTCTAGAGAATCCTAATAGGGATTAAAATATTAAAATCTATTAAGAGGAAAATGACAAAGCTGAGAATTTCACGGTAACACCAACCATACTAAACACAATAGACAAAATAATGCCAATGCAAACACACACACAAATCCTAACCCTAATCAGCTAGAATTCAAATGAAAGGATCTGATCAACTACTAAATACAAAAGACTCATTTCCCTGTTATCACAGCACTGATACTGAAAGATAGTAAAATAATAACAGTAAATTAATTTTATCTAAAATATAATTGGCTATCACTTATTAAGCTTTTACCATGTCCTAATCCTCACAACAGCCTCTGCAAAGTAGGAACCACTATCCTCCTTTTATAGATAAAGAAACTGAGAATCAGAAAGTTAACTGATGAGCTACATTTTAGTTAAGGGGGTATCAAAAGACATAATAGGCATGAAACAGAAGTATAAAATGAAGTCAGAGAAGGAAGTAATGAATTCTGTCTTTGGAAAATTAAGTATCATTATTGTTATATCAGGGTACAGCAGTTATGATTAACAAAATTATAGAATTCTTCACATAATGGAGTAAATTACTTGAACCCTAGAGGTGGAGGTTGCAGTGAGCCAAGATCATGCCACTGCACTCCAGCCTGGGGGACAGAGCAAGACTCTCATCTAAAAATAAATAAATAAATAAAAATAATGGGCAAAGGACCTGAATAGACATTTCTCAAAAGCAGACATACCAATGGCCCAGAGGTATGTGAAGAAGTGTTCAACATCAGTAATAATCATCAGGGAAATGCAAATACAAACTACAAAGAGATTTCACCTCACACCTGCTAGAATGGCTATTATCAAGAAGATAAAAGGTTACAGGCAATGGCAAGGATATGGAGAAAAGGGAATCCTTGCCCACCATTGGTGGGAAAGTAAATTAGTATAGCCATCATGGAAAATAGCATAGAAGTTCCTCAAAAAACTAAAAATAGAACTACCAAATGATCCAGCAATTCCACTCCTGGGTATATAACCGAAGAATGAAACTAGTATGTCAGAGATGTATCTGTACTCCCATGTTTATTGCAGCACTATTCACAATAGCCAAGATATTGGATCAATTTAAGTCTCTATGAGCAGATGAATGTATAAAGAAAATGTGATATAACATATATACATAATGAAATACTATTCAGCTTTTAAAAAGAAGGAAATCGTGACATTTGTAACAACATGGTTGAACCTGGGGGACATTATGCCAAGTGAAATAAGCCAGGCACAGGAGGACAAATACCATATGATCTCACTTAAAAAGTCAAACTCTTATTAGAGAGTAGAATGTTGGTTATCAGGGGTGGGGGCAGCTTGGTTGGGGAGGTGGGGGTGAGGGATTGGGTAAACGTTGGTTAAATGATACAAAATTTCAGTTAGAAGGAATAAGTTCAAGAGCTCCATTGTACAACATGGTGGTTTTAGTCAATAACAATGTATTGCGTACTTGAAAATTGCTAAGAGAGTATATTTTGAGTGTTCTTACCATTCACAAAAAATAAGCCTGTGAAGTGATCCACCTGTTAATTAGCTTGCTTAGCCTTCCACAATGTATACATATTTCAAAACATGTTGCATAATATAAATACATATTATTAATATTAAATAATTTTTTTTTGAGATGGAGTCTTGCTCTGTCACCCAGGCTGGAGAGCAGTGGTGCCATCTCGGCTCACTGCAGGCTCCACCTCCCAGGTTCAAATGATTCTCCTGCCTCAGTCTCCCAAGTAGCTGGGATTACAGGCATGAGCCACCATGCCCAGCTAATTCTAGTAGAGATGGAGTTTCACCATGTTGGCCATGCTGGTCTCAAACTCCTGACCTCAAGTGATCCACCTGTCTCGGCCTCCCAAAGTGCTGGGATTACAGGCGTTCAGTGAGCCACCACACCCAGCCCTTTGCCAATTTTCTAAATCGGGTTGTTTTCTTGCTATCGAGTTGTTTAAGTTCCTTATAAATTTTGGATATGAACCCCTTATCAAATACATAGTTTGCAAGTATTTTTTCAAATTCCGAAGGTTGTCTCTTCACTCTCTTCATTGTTTCTTTTGCTGCGTAGAAGCTATTTAGTTTGATGTAATCCCAGTTGTCTAATTTTGCTTTTGGGGTCATTTAAAAAAAAAAAAAAAAAGTCAATGCCCAGGCCAATGTCATAAAAAATTTTCCTCTATGTTTTCTTCTAGTGGTTTGACAATTTCAGGTCTTAAGTCTTTGATACACTTAGAGTTAGTTTTTGTATATGGGGTAAGATGAGGGTCTACTTCCATTCTTCTATATGTAGATATCCAATTTTCCCAACACTATTTATGAAGACACTGTCCTTTCCCCAGTATGTGCTCCCGGCACCCTAGTCAAAGATCAAATGACCATAAATAGGTGGATTTATTTCTGGGGTATCTATTCTGTTCCACTGGTCTATGTGTCTGTTTTTATGCCAGTATCATGATGTTTTGATTACTATAGCTTTGTAGTATATTTTGAAATTAGGTGGTATGTCTCCAGTTTTGTCCTTCTTGATCAAGATTGCTTTAGCTTCAATAGTTCTGTTATTCATAGAATCATCTGTGATAACTACAGAAGTCCCTCAGCAGCTAAGGTAAAAAAAAAAAAAAAAAAAAAACAACTCCAGGAATCTGTAAATTTAAGAAATTAACACTCAAATACATAATTACATTAAGAAAATGTCATGGGAGAACTAAGTCTTAGGGAAGGCCATTTAAAAAATGAGTTAAAGCTTATCATAGGACTAAACACATTGTTTTTGCTTACTACTTTCTTTCTTTTTTTTTTTTTTTTTTTGATACGGAGTCTCGTTCTGTCGCCCAGGCTGGAGTGCAGTGGCGCCATCTCAGCTCACTGCAAGCTCCGCCTCCCGGGTTTATGCCATTCTCCTGCCTCAGCCTCCCGAGTAGCTGGGACTACAGGCGCCCGCCACCACGCCCGGCTATTTTTTTGAATTTTTTTAGTAGAGACGGGGTTTCACCGTGTTAGCCGGATGGTCTCGATCTCCTGACCTCGTGATCTGCCCGTCTCGGCCTCCCAAAGTGCTGGGATTACATGCTTGAGCCACCGTGCCTAGCCACTACTTTATTTCTTAACGAATAATCTAGTCAGAATAGCCACCTGGGTTTGAAAACATTTTGTGGTTGATTTTGATTATAACATTTGTCATAAGCAAGTCTGACTACATTAAAAACCTTATAAACCTGCAGGACATTCTACAAACTTTAATTAATTCACCAGTTGATTCTAAACCTCCTCTACTCAATATTAACTAGAACTTACACAAAATCTGATATAACCAATGTTCAAAACAATAACTACAAGTACAAAATAATCTGAATCTTAAGTATTTCTTGTTACAAAAACATATTAATATAGATGATAGATTTTAGTGCTAAACTTGATAAATGATGTGTGTGTGTACATTTTCAAAGTTAATTACTAGAATTACTGAAATTTTTATCCTTTACCTTTTCCTTGTTTTTCAAGTATATGTTTTCATATTACAAAAAGGCAAAATATAGAGTACCTTCAAAATGTTTTACTGACAGTTGTATTCACCAGGAGTTAGTGGCAACATTTAACTGGACATATTAATTCCTCTTTTCTTTTTTTTTGAGACGGAGTCTCGCTCTGTCGCCCAGGCTGGAGTGCAGTGGCCGGATCTCAGCTCACTGCAAGCTCCGCCTCCCGGGGTTATGCCATTCTCCTGCCTCAGCCTCCCAAGTAGCTGGGACTACAGGCGCCCACCACGTCACCCGGCTAGTTTTTTGTATTTTTTAGTAGAGACGGGGTTTCACCGTGTTAGCCAGGATGGTCTCGATCTCCTGACTTCATGATCCACCCGTCTCGGCCTCCCAAAGTGCTGGGATTACAGGGTTAAGCCACCGCGCCCGGCCTCCTTTTTTCTTTAAACATAACTAAGATTTGGGCTCTAACCAGCCCAAATCTCTCATAGAGCCCATTCATCTGCTCATATCTTGGCTCAATTTGACACCTTTTGAATGACTGAACAGGTAACACACTTCCATATATTACAGATTCCTTATCTTTAATGGCAAGGATAAGAACTATCAATGAATAAACTATGGTAGGAATGGTAAGAAGAGGAAATATTTCTATTGCTCAAAAACAAAAACAAAAAATCCCTTTGAGTTGGTGCTATTTACTGTTCAACATTAAAGGGGAAGCCGGGAGCAGTGGCTCACACCTGTAATCCCAACACTTTGGGAGGCTAAGGCGGTAAGATTGCTTGAGCCCAGGAATTCGGGGCTGCGGGGAGCTATGATAGTGCTACTGAACAAAAGCAACAGAGCAAGACCTGCCTCTAAAACAAACAAACAAAAACAAACAAACAACCAAAGAAATAAACCATCAGAGGGTAAGATATTACCAGATATTTTAAAAACTGAGTCATACTATATCCATAATCTCTTTCAAAATTGGTTAATCAAGTTTAACAGAAGGGAAATTGATACCCATATTATGTAAGAAGCAGTTGCTATCACTGACTCTAATGATAAGTTTAGATCACTAATGATCATAACTCCTATTTGATCCAAACCAGCAATGTGGTATCCTCTTGTTTTATTTTTAATAATCTGACATAATTTCTGGTATCTCATGAAACCAAAAAGGTAATGGAGGTCATAAACACTTTGAATAATTTTCTGATTATACCCACATAATACTTTGCTAGGAACTAGAAATCAAGAATAATTCCAGAAAAGAGCAATTAAACCCAATAGGTAGTGGGTACTCACTGAAAGAAAAATACAGGATGTTCATGAGCCAAGAGGTTTACATTTCATTTTACTGTTTTTTTAAATCAACTGATAACTTAGGTCATTATACTCTGATCATTCTTTATGTGATCCACTTCCTTCAATAACTAAATGTTCTTCATAGCAGTGCTATCTTGAGTTTTCTCAATGGACCAGTACCTTTCAAAATCTTTTTATGAATTTCCTTCATGCATGTAACTGCAAAAATCTTTAATATTTTGAATTTGTCTCCCAAATAAATCTGTTTTTCCCTGTTTTTATAAGTGTGAACTACCTGCATCAGAATCACTGACATGCTTACTAAAACATTCTTGTATTGCCAACCCCAGGCCTACTATTTAGAGAGGCTTGGCGTCCTCAAATCCTCATTTTTCTAAGCAAGCACCAAGTGATTCTTATGTACACTAATGCTTGATACCTCAATTATATGCAATTAAGATTCTAAAGCTCTTTGAGGACAAGAATTATACAATTTCTTCTGTAATTATCCAACACAGAAAATCACCATAGAGAATGCTTAGTAGTGACTAGTTTTTAGAAACACTAAAATGCTACTCATGTAGAGGACAAAGGTTGCTATTCATAATTGAATAACTACTCTGGGATAAAGAAACCCAAAATGAGAAAACTTGAAAAGTAACCCTTCTGTAGAGCATACGCATTTTATCAGTAAAGCTTCATAAGTAACGTGAGTACAACCTTTATAGTGAGTACAATATAATATGCAATATTAGTATCCGAATATCCATCATATATTTTCCAGTGATTCTACACACACCTGTAATTTTTATCAGGTCTTAGTTTAATACAGCAAAGGTATATTTACTTAATCTCTAAGAGTTAACATTAAGTTTAGTTTTTATTTGTTTTGAGATAGTTTTGCTCTTGTTGCCCAGGCTGGAGTACAATGGGATGATCTAGGCTTACTGCAACCTCTGCCTCCCAGATTCAAGCGATTCTCCCGCCTCAGCCTCATGAGTAGCTGGGATTACAGACGCCTGCCACCACACCCAGCTAATTTTTGTATTTTTAGTAGAGACGAGGTTTCGCCATGTTGGCCAGGCTGGTCTCGAACTTTTGACCTCAAGTGATCCACCCACCTCGCCCCGACAAAGTGCTGGGATTACAGGTGTGAGCCACCACATTCGGCCACTTAGTTTTTAAATATTTAACAAATATCAGTAGCCACAACTAAGCTTCCTAAAAATATGTAGTTCAGAATAGCACCACTGTGAACCAACACTAAATTCTAGCAAGTACAGGAAGAATAAAAGAGGTTCGAAAAAAGTAGTTACACATAGCAAACTGGTACTACTAATAGAAGGCACAGGGTAAGATGGAGACATTTTTAACCAAAGCATAGTTCTTCACAACAATGAGCATCAACTGGAATGAGTTTTACCCAAAGCAACAAATCAAGTAAACTAAAAGTAAACCTAAATGGTCATTTCTTTTATTTCTACAAGAAAACCACAAAATAATTATACCTCTTAAACGAAGAAATAAGTATAAAAACCAACAATGCTATAGATTGGATGTTATCCACAGGACTGTGTAGTTTGAAAGTATGGAGAGGAGATTTGAAAATGTTACCTAATGCTATTCTCATCAACATAATGACAGCAACTATTTAAGTACTACTTTTAGGTTTTAACTTACACGTATTATGACACTTGTTGCTTCTTACTATTAATACAATAAAGTTATCTAAAGCCAGTATAAGATTATGAATGGAATGTTAAGAATGCATTCATATTAGGAACATCTATATCTTTCTTGAAAGCTGCTTTTTGTTTTTTTTTTTTTGAGAACGAGTCTCACTGTCACCCACGCTGGAGTGCAGTGGCACTATCTGGGCTGACTGCAACCTCTGCCTCCTAGGCTCAAGCGATTCTCATGCCTTGGCCTCCTGAGTAGCTGGGATTACAGGAATGCGCCATTACCACCCAGCTAATTTGTGTATTTTTAGTAGAGACGGGGTTTCACCATGTTGGCCAGGCTGGTCTTGAACTTCTGACCTCAAGTGATCCACCTGCCTCAGCCTTCCAAAGTGCTAGGATTACAGGCATGAGCCACCGTATCCGACATTGAAAGCTGTTAATATGAGCACCCACACTGTGTCAAAAATCAGAAACTAAGTTACAATCACCTATTCTTGAATCTACTGTGGTCAGGATTTTTTAAATCTGTAAATTGTCTGGCAACATCTACATTACCCTTATATAAAATATGTAGCAATACAATAAAGATCACAACTATGGAATTTTAATTGTAATTATAGAAAAAGTGATCACAATAATGTGATCTAACCTTCTTGAAGAGAAACATTAAAATAACCTAAAATAGAAGTACATTCTTGGATGAAATAGACACAAGTGGCCAAGCTACTGTAAGAGATAATTATTTTTGTTACCTACAGGACATTCTTAGAATTTTAGCCAGCTATATCCAGTAAACTGATAGGAAATAATACATATTTCTCCACCAACACAATGATTTGGTCTATCCACAAAACACAGATACATGCAAAGTCCAGATCAAATCTATGTGTTAAATGTGTTAAATTACTTAATTACTTACCCACGGTATACCAACTAGCATCTGTCAACTTGCTGATAATAGCTTCCTGAAAAGATCCATCAGATGTCCTTGTTTCAACAATAGCTCCAACCTAAAACGTGAAATCCAAATTTCCTTACCAAATTTAAACAAATAAACCAAATCACTTCCACCAACTCTATTATCTAGGTAAGAAAAATAAATACCATCCTTATGATAATTCTATCTTACACTGTCTTAGATCTTTATTATTCATAGTACTTATCTATGATTATGCAATTTGAGCCCCAAAACACTTTGACAAAATTTAGGTAGCTATTATTACCCCTACTTTACACATGGAAAATTGCAGTTCAGAAAGAGAAAATAATTTGCAGAGTCCAGCATGACAGCCCAGTCTCTTAAATCTTACTTTAGAGCTCTTCCACTATATCACACTGACTTCAAGAAAATTAAATAGAAGAACTGTAAAATTATAAGACCACCAAAATAGCATCAATTTTCTTTCACAGAAATATGAATATTGGATTCAGCATTTGTATTTAAGGAACCTTTTAGATAAAGGTTCACCCGGAGAGATAGGGATGGACCAGTTGACCTTCTTTCAGTTTCCAGACCTTTGTATATCAGATATTAACCAAAATGGTACTCTGACATAACAGATTTATTACATAAACAAATGGCCAGAAATGGCTGGAAAACATAATCTAGGTATTCATTAAATTGAATTAGGAAGTGAATATAGCTTGCTTGGTAAATTAGAACAACCGAAGATTGATGGTTATGATACTCAACTTAGAAGGCTAAACATCACCTCAGATACAGCAACAATTTGAAAAACAAAGCCAGGTATCCAGTTCAAGAATTCAAAACAGAAAGGTAGGTGAAAAACTTAACATGTTTATATATATTAAATTACCCTTCTAAAAGATGTTTAGTGTTCTAAAACTTAGAATACAGCCATTGCAATATCATAATTTATACTAATTATATTTAAACCCTTCATATGTATTGTTTTCTGATTAACGTTCTCATAAATGTTAAGTCTATGTAGAAATGTAAATTCAGTAAATACGGTATAAATCTATGATTATTTTAGATTTTAAACTGTACAACATACATACTCTTAAAGGACCCTTTACTTGGTCATCTTGTACCAATTGCGTGGTATTGTCCTGTTTCAGGAGTACCTGAAAAACATTTTGCACGATAATTTGCATATTACTTTTAAAACAAATACATTTACAGTAACACTGTAACAATAATGTCTTTATGCTTTCTTAGCATGCTGTGGTGACCTCTGCTATAATACTTACTACATTCTCTTATTAACTGTGAGCTCCTTGAGGGCTGAGTCCTCCCTTCATTGCTATATCCCCAACAGTTAGCAAGTGTCAATGCATATTACCAGCACTCAATAACTGTTTACTGAATGAACTATATAATAATCTGTAGTGATTACTGTAAAAAAAAACTGCCTTTATTGCTTTTTATCAACAAGTCATAAAAGGTTCTGACTGTCACCAAGTACACAAAGAAAAAAAAAAGTATCAAACTGTATTGCCTATATGAAAGGTAAACAAATTAAAACCACAACTCTGATCCTTTATAAAGTGAAGCTAAACAATAATCATAATATGCAATGATACAAACAAGTGCTCCCTTCTACTACACATCTAAATACACAGAGTAACCATCCATAATAGATGGCTGGTTACTATGGTCCAAATAACAGATGGTCCAAATAAATTCAGAATCTAGGTAATGCATGATAAGACCTCCTAAAACAATCGTTGTATTAATTTTAAGTAAATAAGAACACACACACAATACTAATACCAAATTTGAATTGTTAAAGAATCCCAAATAAATATAGAGTAATCAAATCCTATATAGCTGACATGATAAAAACACTGTATGAAACAAAAAGAAATGAATGTCAATTGACATCCTATCCTAATAATACTTGAAGGTTCATCAAGAAAATTGAAACATAAGTTTTACAATAATCATAGATACATCTATTTACCCTACAAATCACACTCCTCTAGTCAATGTTTCTCAAACTTTTTTTTTTCCCCCCAGACAGGGTCTCAACCTCCACTTCCCCAGCTCAAGCAATTCTCATGCCTCAGCCTCCCACATAGCTGCGATTACAGGCATGTACCACCATGTCTGGCTAATTTTTTGCATTTTTACTAGAGACAGGGTTTCAACATTTTGGCCAGGTGGGTCTCAAACTTCTGGCCTCAAGTGATCTGCCCACTCTGACTTCCCAAAGTGCTGGGATTACAAGCATGACCCACCGTGCCCAGCCTGATTCTTAAACTTTTAACATGCATCAGAAATATTTAAAGGGCTTATTAAAATACAATTACTGGATCTTACTCCCAGAGTTTCTGATGAAGTAGATCTGGGGTGGGGAAAATTTGCATTTGGAACAAGTTCCCAAGTAAGGCTGATGCTACTGGTCTGGGGCCACACTTTAGGAATCACTGCTCTAGTTCATTGATTCATTCAACAAATTTTGAGTGTCCACTATGTATCAGGCACTACTCTATGTGTTGGGCATAAAACAAGTCAGACGTTTCCTCCTTTTATGGTGCTTAATTCTGGTAGGAAAACATCAGATATATAAGTGAATAAAGCAAACTGCAATATAGCATGATCCAATACCAATGACAATAATTTTACGACTGGCACAGTAAAAAAAATCTGGAAGACCACATCAAATCTCTTTGGAGTCATATCAAAAAGGACTTTCACAGTGTTCTACACCACTATAGGATGACTAGTTAACAATGCTATATTACATGGTTTCAAATGACTAAGAGGAGGATACTGAATATTCCCAACACAAATAAATGAAAAATGTTTCAGATGATGGATATGCAAATTATTTTGATTTAATCACTATATATTATATGTATCAAAACATGACTATGTAGCCAATGAATATGTGAAATTATTAATCAACTTCAATAAAATTTTTTAAGACTTCATGAAATATATTATATGCCTCTATAATGTTAAAAATGTTTATAATAAGCATAGATTACTTTTGTATTTCATATAAAGTAATAAAGACTATTAAAAATATATTCATATAAGAAAATGACTGGCAGGAATCACCAAAAAAAGTTATTTCTGAGTAAAAGCATCTTTAAAAAAAATTTTTTTTTTGAGACAGGGTCTTGCCCTGTCATCTGGCCTGCAGTGCAGTGGCACAATCACAGTTCACTGCAGTCTTGACCTTCCAGGCTTAAGCAATTCTCTCACCTCTGCCTCCAGAGTAGCTGGGACCACAGGTGCCTGTCACCACACTTGGCTAATTTTTAAATTTTTTTTTCCTGGACAGATCAGGTCTCACTATGTTGTCCAGGCTGGTCTTGAATTCCTTGGCTCAAGCAATCCCCCCACTCAGGCTCCCCAAGAGCTGGGACTGCAGGTGTGAGCCACCTTGCACAGTCAAAAATATATATATATTTTTTTAGTCAACCTCTCTCTGTCACCCAGGCTGGAGTGCAGTGGTGTGATTTCGGCTCACTGCAACCTCCACCTCCTGGGTTCAAGCGATTCTCCTGCCTCAGCCTCCCGAGTAGCTGGGACTACAGATGTGCACGCCAGGTTAATTTTTTTAGTTTTTGGAGATGGAGTCTCGCTCTGTTGCCCAGGCTGGAATGCAATGGCATAATCTTGGCTCACTGCAACCTCCGCCTCCCGGGTTCAAGCAATTCTCCTGTCTCAGCCTCCTGAGTAGCTGGGATTACAGGTGCCCGCCACCACACCCAGCTAATTTTTGTATTTTTCGTAGAGACGGGATTTCACCATGTTGGTCAGGCTGGTCTCAAACTCCTGACCTCAGGTGATCCACCCGCCTCAGTCTCCCAAAGTGCTGGGATTACAGGCATAAGCCACTATGCCCAGCCCCAAAATAAACTTTTTTAATGCTTTTTTACACTATCTTGAAAACATAATTCCTGTTGTTATTTATATTGTCCTAAACACTGAAATTGTCTCTACCTGAACATTAAATGAGGGGAGAAAATAGATTACAGTCCAAGTATGCCACCACAAATAGTTAAGATCCAAATGACAGGAAATATCATGAGCATGGTATTTTGGTGGTAGCATTTTGGAATAATTTCTCCTTCTGAGTTCTTTATTTCTTGAATTTTGATGTGCTTTTTTCCTGTAAGTATAGTATATAAAGGGCATATAATGACTCAATAAAATGCTGATTTGCAGTCTCTCTCTCTCCTCAAATTTCTTCAATCTACAACTAATAAAACTATTGCATAAAAACAAATATTACCTTAACTTTCACCAGCCTTTTCACAGTCTTAATTTTTGCCTCACAGAAGGCACCCCGGTACTTGGCACTGACATCAGTTCCCACTGTCAGGTAGGCAGGCTCATCCGCCGCCTGGTGAAAGGAACATAAACTGTGAATGTCATTACTATGCCTCCCTGCTCTAACTTCAAGTCTCATTAAAAGGTTGTGTTTGAAGCATGAAAAATAACAAAATGATTTGCTTATTAATATCATTGAAAATTTGAAAAATACCCGAAAGCAAACACTTGATGAGCAACCTTTCATTTTATAGACTGATGTCCTGATAGGATAAAATGTTTTAAAGTTGTAATTCAAAATTATCAGTGAGTAAATATAATGTTTTTTTCCAGATACAAAATTTTTCAAATATTCTATTTATATAAGCAGAAAAATAAAAAAATCAGAAAAAATATTTCATATTACACATATCATAAAACTAAGTTATTCATTTATAGCTTCCTGAAATTTTTCAAATTAATTAAAATAAATATTGCTACTAACATTAACACTAACAATATATAATTGTTTATTGACAAAGGTACATAAAGGTAACATCTTTTCACAAGGAGAGTATCAATTTGGAAAATTCATTTGCTAACAGCTGCATTTGAAAGGTTTTAAGTCTGAATTCAGCTGGAATGCAGATATGAACCGATGGTTCAAGACCTGTAGACATACCTAGTTTACCACACTGATCTTCTTAGTATAAAAAACCAAGCGTTACTAAGAAACATCTACTTTCAGCAAATGGACATGACCAGAATGATACACAGAATGATGCAAGAAATTTCACTCTACCATTCATTTTAATCTTTACAGTAACAGGATGATTGCTATCTCAATCTGTCATTTTACCTTTTTTTTTCAGAAGTTAAAGTGTATCCATACAAGTTCAACTTAACATTGTTAAGTGCAAAGTTAACAGTGTACACTTTGGAGATACGTTTTTAAGTAGAAAATGATTTTTTGTTTTCTTTTTTTTTTTTTTTTTTTTTTTTTT